>NC_079440.1:25921145-26221145 GCF_903798145.1 Danio aesculapii | reverse complement strand
AAAATACTGTATATGAATGAATCCCCTTGGATTAAACTAATTAGCTCAGTATCAGGACAAATACATTGAAATCAAATGTAATCAGCATATGCAGTAACTAATTTAAAACCAGTTTGTAAAGGATGTAGAGAGACATGACAGAGGATTTATTCAAGAATGTACATTTATTTAAACATCCACACACAACAGCCACAATAGCACAAAAAGCAGCATTCCTTTAGCTCCTGTGAATGAGAGAGGGAGAGAGAATCTATATATATCTATCTATCTATCTATCTATATATATATATATATATATATATATATATATATATATATATATATATATATATATATATATATATATATATAAATAAATAAACAAATAAAAAGTTGAACCATTTGTTATGCAATTAAATTTAAATTAATATTTATTATAAGTAATAAAAAATATATTTTACCATGTTTAACTGTAATATAGATTTCTGGTTTAAACTTATGCACTGTTAGGAGAACCAAAAAGGACACCCAACTGCCAGCTGCAAATTTTTAGGTATATAAGAGCAATACCCACCTCTTGAATGGTCTCCCTTCTTTCCTAGATTTTTTGTCAATTTTTCGACTAAATTCTTCTACTTCACTGAAATAGAGAACAAGCACTGATGGGTTAATGTAAATATCAGTAACAAAAAGTTTCTCTGAGCATTGTGTCAAAATAAATCATATTCTGACCTGTAATGATATTTTGTGCCAGAAAGGTAGACCTGCTCAGCATCATCTAAAGACAAACCCCTCAAGACCCCCAGAGCATGTATGATGGCCTATGAAAAAATGATTCATTTAAATGAACTAATATACCACCACTGAACAGCAAATATCATTATACATGGGTCGATAAATGAGTAACACCCAGCATGCAATTTATATACAGTAGATTTTGTAAGTGCATTATTTGGTCTGGCATACCTCTGGAAAAAGAACATCACAGATAAGCTGCACTTCATCTGTAAACCTCAGTTTTGTTGGTGTCCTGTGCAGTACGTCTTTAAGATAAGCAAAGGGATATCTTGCTCTTCCTCACTGTCTATGTAGACAGGCACCTGGAAAGATGCTTGCTTACGCAACCACTTAGAGGACTTCCCGTTGTGTACACCCTATGGGCAAACAATGGTATAAAAACAATTATTTAGAGAAACGTATTACACTAAAGACAAAGATGGATAAATGTGAAGATCGGTGAAGTACCGTCAAATGCTCCTCAGACCCCTTTAACTTTACAATAAAGTCGACAATTCTTTTTTCCTCTGTTGTGGAACAGCCTGAATGTGAAGTGGGATTTCCTCAGAGATGGCACACTTTTTTGGCACCCTGTACACTGGCTGAAGTTTTCCTTGGAGCAAGTTTCTGGCCTCATCGGTCCAGAAGGCAAACCGCTGATTAAAAATAACAAGATTAATCTAAAATACTGCATAGCTTTTCACTACACTACATTACCTTACAGCTGCATATAGCATGAAACAACTATTGCAAATATTTCCTATTTATCTTAAGATGACGATGACAGTCATTATACTTTATTATACATTATCCAGCAAACACATATGATAACATCCTATATATATATATATATATATATATATATATATATATATATATATATATATATATATATATATATATAAAATGGAAAACAGCACATGAAATTTTTCAAAAGTGTTACAGAGGTGCCATACCCTTCTATTTTAAAGTCTTATATTTCATGATGTGTCCATTTTCTTCAAGATAAAGAGTATACAAACAAACATTTAAAGTGAGAATTTTTTTCTAACATTTTCTCTAAATCAGGGGTGTCCAAACTTAGTCCTGGAGGGCCAGTGTCATGCAAATTTTAGTTCCAACCACAATCAAACACGCCTGGGCCAGCTAATTAAGCTCTTGCTATGCTTTCTAGAAACATCTTTACAGGTGTGAGGCAAGTTGGAGCTAAAATCTGCAGGACACCGGACCTCCAGGACCGTTTGGACATCGCTGCTTTAAATAAACTTACCTCATGGAATTCAATTGCCACACCGGTCACAGAGCAAAGGGTATACTGCAATAGAAAAGATGGAAAAGCTTTTATTCACAGTGTTGACAAAGGCTTGTTTATACTTAGTTAAAAACCTTAGACCTCACCATAAGCATAAAAACCCCACATTCATTACCACAGCTCTGGCGTGGCAAGCCCTAAAAGTAACAAAAAAAGATACAGATGAAAGCCACTGTCTATCTCTTGTAGTTATATTTGTTTGAAATAGCCATTTGTTTAGTCACAGCAACATCATGCCCAGTCTTCTCAGTCCAGTTTCCAGGATCAATTTGTTGTGCAAGATTTCTACAAAAAAAAGAAAAGGATAAGAACGCAGGCTGAGAATATCAGTACAGTCTATAGGAACGTAGGCAAAATATACCAGTACAGCCTATAAGAACACAGGCAAAATACACCAGTACAGCCTATAGGAACGTAGTCAAAATATATCAGTATAGCCTATAGGAATGCAGTCAAAATATATCAGTACAGCCTGTGTACTGTATCATACAGCATGTGTACTGTATCATACAGCATCTCTTCAATTCAGGCAGGGATCTCCCTTGTTGGATCGTTATATGCATCTTGAAAAAGAGAGAGCCTAATAGTTAGTGTATTTGGTAATTAAATAGCTGCATACTATGAATAATTTCTTAAGAATTAACAAATAGTTAGTTCATCACTTGCTAAGCATTAAATCTACAATAACAGACATTAGTAAGTAGTTTAAATACAGCTGCAGATGCTGTATTCTTTATTTATAATGCGATTCTTTTTTCAATAATGAAGTATTGCATTATTTACATACCAGTTATTTAAGCGTAATTGGTGCTTTAGTGATTAATGAACATGTATACATCTTCTTTTTCAGGCATAGAGTAATAGTTACTCTGTAAATTAATAAATCTGGTATTAGCTCAACTTCTTAGTTTTGTGACCTAAAATGTGGAATATTTATGATTTGTAGATCTCTTATAAATGACAAGGCTCAGTATCAAATGAAAAATAAATCTTTGCTATTTTTTAGTAAGAATAACATTACATTTTAAAAATTAAATTTGATAAAACATCAAAATATCACTATTTCGCAATATGATAAAACATTTTTAATGTTATGCTGTGGTTTAAACTGTACAGTAATTTTATCTTTAGATTGCAAAGATTTGTTTTTTATTTGATTTTGTAAAGTTTTATTTTTTATTGTTTTGTTTTAATCACTGTCATTCATTTGCTTAAATAATACTTAATTTTGTAATGAAACAAAAATAATGAAATGAAACAAATAATTAACAAATACAAAAAAACAAGCAAGCACATCATAGAGGTGCTATTAATTCAAGAATACAGCTAGCATTTGTAACTGTATTTATAAACTGCTTAACTATGTCTATTAATGTAGATTTAATGCTAAACAAATAATAAATTAATAAGTTAACCATTTGTTAATGCTTAATAATTTATAGTATGCAGTTTTTATAAAGTGTTACCCAACAGTTTGAGATAACCTCAATAAAAATATTCCTATAGTTTGTTTTCAATTATATTGGCCATCACTGCATATTGGCCAGGTAGATAGACATTAACATGCCTACACAATAAACATAGATATTAATGTGTAGACATAATACATGATAATAAGACTCTATATGGTCAAGGCCTGATTTATACTTGGCTAATGTGATAAAACAATGAGTAGAAGACGTTTTCACACTTTTACAGAAAAATATAGGTAAATCTGAAACATCTTACACATCAACGTACTTTTTTAAATTATTAGCCGTTAAGTCAACACGCCATTAAATCTACAGTTTCATTAAACCATGGCCACGAATTGAGAACGTTGTAATATTTAATACAATTAGAAAATGTATTCCCAATTCGTGGGAATAATTGATTAATAGTTAGCAGCTCTCATTTTACCTGTGTAAACTTCTCCACACTCAATATTATTAGATTTTCTTCTGGAAAAAAATCGTCGCATATCGTAACATAACTTTCCACAATTTTTGTCCGAGACCCTTGAAACTGGGGTAAATCGTGCGGGCTAATCGGGCATTTTTGCATAAACTTTGCACAGTATAAAACAATAACAGTACTAAATAAACACCTTCTTTTACAGTTTAAAATAAAACCTAAAAGAAAATCGGTACTCACATTATTCTTGCAATCCATATCGTCCATCTTATTAGAACGTCTATGATCTAATCCGGCAGGTGGCGATGTCACAAAAAACTAGGGTCCTAAAGATGCGGTCCTAAACGTACGGTCCTGAAAGTGCAGCCACTCCAGTTGTGCAGGATCACCCTTCTCAGGCAAGCGGCTTTCAGTTATACATTAGCTGTATCTGTTATAGCGCTATGCATACAGGGAAATTAAACAAGATTATACGGCTTTGCAGTGGTGGAAAACATAGGAAATTAGTGATCAAATGGCTACAGAGGAAAGGCTTGCTTTGTAAAGCACCTCATTGTCGCCAGTGTGGAAAAAAGATGAGTATTAAAGCCCACAGTGGACGTGATGGTTACATATGGTAAGTAACGTCAAGCACAAAGCTTGTTTAACTCGCTGTTTTGATTGCTAATTTTAACATAATTTAAGTAAGTTTCCTTGAATACTATGTTACAGATTATCATAATTTTTTCACTTTTATTTTAGGACATGCCGAAGAAACAAGCATCGCAGAATTACACTCTCCATTCGCAAAGGATCACTGTTTCATAACTCCAGAATTCCTTTGGTAAAGTGGATGGAATACATATATAGGTAATCTAATAATAATTAACTTAATGTCATTGCGGTCGATCGCTAGCCTTGTTAGGTCTTTTTCATGTGTAATATAAATGTAAGATTATCAAGAAATATAGTTTAATACTATTTGCCCAGCCACTTCAGCAACACACTCCTTATTGTTTATGAATAGAGTTTGTATAGGTGAAGAATATGTGTTATATCTGTGTTAAAATACATTTTATCTGAAAAGCTAGCATTGTATATATATATATATATATATATATATATATATATATATATATATATATATATATATATATATATATATATATATAATTAACCAAAACAATTTTCTTATAAGATTTTCACAGGGTCTACATTTAAGACAAATTGACTTGATGGATGATGGTGTTGCCAAAACTTCAACAACATTGTCCAGAATGAACAAATTGCTCAGAAAGGTAACTTAATTAATGACATATGCACACATATACAATGCAGGCTTTTTCACTTTTACATTTAACAGCACCTTACTCAACCAATTTAATTCAATTAGGTTCATTAGTACAAATTTCCTATGGCTATTTTTTTACAGGTTTGCATCAAGGCATTGAGTAATTTGAAAAGAAGAACAGGCCTTAGAGTTGGTGGAAAGTCAAGACAGAAGTTTGTGGCCATAGATGAGTCCAAGTTTGCTCACAAGAGAAAGGTATGTTTCATGTGAAAATGTTTATACTGTATACTTAGTAAATTTTACTATGTTGAAATACTAAAGTTCATTAACCTGCATTCAGTAATACTTCCAGAGTTAACATCACATCAAAATAGCACATGTAATCAAAAGCAGGGATATGATTTTTATATATAAATGCAAATTCCTGTATGTTCTGACGTCAGTGGGGTGACCCTTGCGGTTTTAATGTAAATTTCTTCATTCAGGACATCATGTGATTGTACCCAATAATTACAGATTTCACTATTTTCCTGTGTCTCCGGGAAGTAATGTCTATAATGATATTTGTGTAGTCCTTCAATCTACACATATGAGGAAGCTGATGTCAATGTGAAAAACAATGACAAAGATTTGAATGTGTTCATGTGAATTTTATGCTTTTACTTTTGAGTATGCACCATGTTTTATTACCCTCTGCAAATCATCTGTTCTTACAATCTTTATTTAATATTTAATAGACAATAACCTGAAATGTATACCTAAATATTAATTTTAAAACGTTATATTATTATACCTAACTCAAGAGTTACACATTATACATAATATTTTAAGAAATTTAAACAATTTCATTTTGAAATTTAAACAAATTTTGGACTGACTAGTAATTTATTTATCAGGTTGAAATTAAAGGTGTACTAAATAACTGCAGACACTTGCATTTTTTAAATTCTATTTTATGCATTGATGAAGACAATGGCACCACACAAGTTAGTGGCCATCTAGCAGCAGCAGTGTGCAGTTCTGTCCTCAGACTAAAGAACTAGGTATAGACCAATTGGTTTAAAGATTATTCAGATGATTATTAAACTGCTTTTTAAGTTAATTGAGATAGATGCATGGTGAAAAAGAACTATGGTCAGTCATTGGGAGATTTTACTGCTCTTACAATTTCTGTTGTTTCTTGTGTTCATTACTTTTCAGTTTAATCGTGGCCGCTTTTGTACTACTTGGCAGAGAAGAAAAGGATGGGTTTTTGGGATGATGGAGGTTAAAGGAGATCGCCGCCTACCAGTCTTAAAGATGGTAAAGGACCGTTCCAGGACCACACTGGTGCCCATCATCACAAGGCACATCAGAAGGGGGTCAACTGTTTACAGTGACAATTGGAGAGCATATCTGAATGCATTACAACCTTTACGATACAGACACCTAACTGTTAATCACAGTGAAAATTTTGTTGATCCCCAAACTGGCTGTCACACACAACATATTGAAAGGGCTTGGCTTGCCATCAAGGCACAGGTATCAAGATTAAGGGGTAACAAGACTACAAAACTATTGAGAGAACATTTGAAATTCATTCAGTGGCACTACTGGCTGGGAAGGCGAAATAGTAAAGGTGCCTTAGCACAGCTGATCCATGACATTAGAAAAGCATACCGGGTTCATTGACAATATATATGCCATTTTTTTCTCTTTTATTTGCTGTTTATATTGTGACATTTCTTCAGATTCTAAAATTTCCTGATAATACAATTAACTTGTTTTAATACATTCATAGCTTACTCAAAATACTTGTGTAAAATACTATGTTGCACAGTAAAAATCAAATACGAATGTGACAGTTTTGATTTAATAGATCATGGGATATTATTTACAGCACTGATTGTTTTCTTTATTGCTCTTTTAAATTTTTCTTTTGTGATATCTGGCACTCTGTTGAACAATCTGACTTTACAGTCACAGTGTAAATTACAATATTCTGTTACTTTGCTAAAACATTGAAACTGCAATGCAATAAAGTTACACTACATATTAAATATACTATTCCTTTGGATTCACCATGCATTTTCCCTTGCTACAGTTATATGAGGACATGAAAGGACAGTTCATGAGAAGTTACCATGTCAGAACATTGTTAATGTGTTCGATTTGGATTTATATTACACAGTAGTTTGTGACCATTTTGCTAGTACACTTTTAAAAAAAAAATGTTACACTTTATTTACATACAGTATGTACACATTGGGTGGACGGTTTCTGAGGAGTTTCCATGTAGGTACACTGTTGTTAAGCAGTTGCACGGAGGATTATGTTTTATATATTACATAGTAATTTGTGACAAATTTACACTTTATATTGAGTGGACAGTTCCTGTGGGGTTACCATGTAAGTACACTGTTAATAAAGTGTTGCACAGAGGATATTTTACAAGTTACAGAGTAATTTGTGACTATTTTACACTTTATATTGAGTGGACAGTTCCTGTGGGGTTACCATGTAAGTACACTGTTAATAAAGTGTTGCACAGAGGATATTTTACAAGTTACAGAGTAATTTGTGACTATTTTACACTTTATATTGAGTGGACAGTTTATGTGGATTTACCCTGTAATTACACTGGTATCACAAGGTGAGACCTTCTAATGAAGCTTTATTTCTGTCATACAATGTTCACAAGTACATGGTATGCAAACAGGTGTGGAAGTGAGAAAACACCTGCAAGTACATACTGTTGTTACACAATGCACTTACATAATTCTTGTTACAGATGTGTACTTTCTTAGTGTTGTTACCAATGTCCTGTTACACATTTGTACTTACACATACTATTCAGTGGGCTGTTACATGTGTGTAGTTACACCAATATTACACAAGTAACTACTATGTACCAGTGTGTACATACACTGTAGTTACATACTACTTACACATCTAGTTACCATGTAAGTTCACAGGTATAAGCGACACTTAATATAAAGTGGGACCAAAACTTATTCTCTGTGTGAGTGGTTCATTATTGTTGTGACACCCTGGTTCTCTGTAGATGAATCTAGGCTTCTGATTTGACTGGTCCATATTCAAAGTCTTTCTCAGGAAAGTGTTACACAGTCCACAGAGTATTTGTGTATCAGCTAAGTCTTGGGGATCAGCTAAATGATTTCTGGCGAAAATGAGATGATCCTTTACCTTCTTTTTGCTCAGCAGTGGTTCTAACAAACAGCCAATGTCTTAATGAGGTGCAGTAGTTGATCTGCCTAAATCAGGGGTGGCGAACCTGTTTGGCATGATGAGCCAAAAAAAAAAAACTTTATCACTGCAAAGAGCCACACAACAGATGCGAAGTTCACTGCCTTTGGGAAATTCCCGGGCTACGGCAGAATGGAGAGAGGTGAAATGTCGCTCGAGATTTGAAGCCTTAAAATGTGACAACGAAGTCTGGCATATCAAGTAGAATGGCTTTCCATTTCTTTCAACAAAAAAATATAAATCCTCCCATTCAGATAAAAATGTTCTGCGCTCATCTTCGTATTTACGCTTAGCTGTACGCTTTCCTGACTGCCATGACGATTGATATTAACGAACTGCACGTCACTCGTGTTGTGCCCCAATCACACGGGGCTTCAGTGTCAACTCTTGACTGAAGGCGTGTCTGAAGTTAGAGCTGAAACGATCGTCATAGAAGCGTCAGAAAATGAAATTCAGTCAGCAATAGGCCACTGTCTAGCAGGTGTATTTGCATACAGCGATCTGATTGGCTGACGCGTCCGTTGGCGCTTGAAAAGTTGTGCTACTCTCAGCTTCTGCAGCGAGCAACGCTGAAGCCCCGTGTGAATGGGGCATTAGTCAATTGGTTAATGTATGTTAAATCGCGCGAGAGGTTGAGCCGCACAAGAGCAGTAAAAGAGCCGCAAGCGGCTCGCGAGCCGCGGGTTCGCCACCCCTGGCCTAAATGCTAACCAGTTAGCATAATAGCTTTAAAAAATAATCCCTCCCCTGCCGTCCAAAGCTACGCCTCTTGAAATTGCAAATGCACACATTAAAGATGACAGAGACCCACTAGATCTTTATAGTACTTTATAATACTACAATTCTGAATGAAAAACTATTATATCTAGCACATTTTCGGTAGCAAGCAAAACTTGTCATAATGTGCAATATTTTAAGTATGCAAGTGTAATGGGTTTTATTTTTAGAATTTCAGGGTGACACACTATAGGCAAGATACACCTCCTGGCGTCGGTACATAGTTTTATTGCGTACACCTGTGCAGCTCATTATTGGGAGAGCGTGGATATTCAGCATTTTAAAAGGCATCTGTGTGAGCATTGCATGTGACTTCTCAAGTGCAGGTGAAGCCTCTGTGGTCAGAAACCATTTCCTTTAGTCCCTTGTTTGCCTTCTGCGGGTGAGTTGTTTGCTTTAACTTTTTCATTAGTTTTAAGTGATCGTCTAAAGAATGCCTTTATCATTAGGAAAGTGTGTGCGTGAAGTGACGAGAGCCATCCGCAAAGTCTGCTCTAGCCCATTAAAAATTATCTAGAAGGTAAGAAGTCTGTTTGTGGGTTTTATAAGAAGGATTTGTTTTTGTTTTTTAAAAAAAAAAAACTTAATCTGTGTTATATTTGCATTTTAGATGCGGCCTGAAGGTGCTAGCTGTTGTTTGATAATTTATTTGTGGCTGCCTTTTAAATTTGTCTCATCTACCGCTGCCCCCGGATGTGGTTACTCCTCGTAGGCATCTTATTAAACATTACGGTGACAATATTTATGGCATTGCCGCCACCATTTTGACCCTGATCTAATGCCCATATTCAATTTGATCATTACGCTGCATTGTGAACTTTATCTTTTGTGATTTTTTTTTTTTTTAGTGCAGTTTGTTTACTGTGAAAGTATTTTAGTCTGTGTGCATATCCACAGGTGGACGGATGAGCTGTAATGTTGATGCTGAATTGAAGGGGAGTTTGTTGAATTGAATGGGTTTGATTTGTCACTTGCTTTAATCATTTTTATACACTGATTTGCTGTGTGGAGTGTCCCCTATATTCTGGTGTCATTTATTGTTGTCTCTTTGTGACCGTGGGTATTTAATTGGTAATTGTGGTGAGACCATTTTAAAATTGAGTATACGATGGTGTGTAACAATAAATGAGTGTGTATATATATATTTTTTTTTTTCAAAAGTGAACCAGCAGGGTCCTTCATATTATTGTAACTATTTGTGTTAATCAAACAAGTGCTTCTTTATATGTTCCTGGGTAATAACCTAGGTGGCGTAGTCGGGTTTTCTTTCAATCTTATAGCCAAGGGTTACAAAAGAATTGCTGGACTCGTGGATCGTGCTGTCCCAAAGCAACTACTGTATGCTTAGTGGTTGGCAGGCGGCATGCAAGAATTACACTTATTACCAAGCCATACTTGCATGCTATTTCCGACAGAATATTTAAAGTAGCATAGTAAACGATATAGGGAGCATCTCACAGGTTGTCATTTGTTTGAAATGAACTAATGTGAATATAAAACCAACTTCACCTCAGTAAAGCAGGCTTGGCAGAATAGTGCTATTTACTTATGTTTTGTTGTTAAACTAAATAAAAAGTTTTGATGCTGTAAAAGGTTCCTTATGAAACTGAAAATAGTCATATCAAACTTTCGAAGATTTCAGTGGCTGAGCAACACTTGCATGTAACCTATTTGTAACAAAACAATCTACAATCTTGTGTGTAATTGAGCTTACAGTATGCATTGAATATCGTCATGCCAGTTGAAAAACTCTTCATGAAAGGATGTTGGGTAACACTTTACAATATGGGTGCACTGATATGCATTAATTAATGCTTAACTAATGCACAGATTAACAGAGTTAACACTGTTATGCCTTGCTGTATGTTATGCGGTAAGTAACTCTAAAATAGCCAGTGTTTTGCTGTAATAAAAGGAAACAGTATTTTACTGTAAAGCCAGTAAAATTTGTATGAACTTGTGCAGTGAAAAAGGTAATGACTTACTTTATATACCCATTACAGGTAGTAACTGTGACAATAAATGGTTATTACTGATCAATAATTACTATCCGATCCAATGATGTTTTATGTTGCTATTTATCGATTGGTCTCACACAATCACATGATGCGATTTCGCAGGTCAGAGTTCATAAAGCTTAAACTTTCCAATGCAGTGACGTGCGAAACTTGTCGCAGGAGCTTGCGCTTCCAGTCTGACACATTCGTGTGCGTTTGAACGGAAGTCTATGGGGAGAAAAGTCCTGTATGATCGCAGCTTAAAGCTTTGGTCACACCGGGCTTTGTGTGTGTGAAATTCTGTAGTACGGCGCTGCGAAAAGGGGCAGGATTAAACAAGATAATTAGACATTAAAAAAAGCCAACGATTGCTCAATATTTTAAATTTCAGTCCAGAGAGGTCGTGTTTTGTTCCTCAATTGGTCTGACGCAGTCAAGTGATGCGATTTCGCAGGTCAAAGTTCACCAAGCTTGCGTGCGTATGAATGTAAGTCTATGGGAGGAAAAGCCCAGTGTGACCGCAGCTTTAGAGTTCGATTAGCTAGCCCAGGTGTGTCTGATAGGGGTTGGGCTAATAACTGCTGGACACCATACCTTCAGGACCAAGATTGAGAACTCCTGGTATAACTCATAAAGAGCTTAACCATTTATTAATCATTACTGCACGAGCAACAAATAAACATTGTATATGATTTATACAGTAATTAATCTATAAATTGGTATTAAAGTCATTATGCATTATTCTCTAATAAAATATAATTTTAACTAATGTTGTAAATTCATACGTTAATTACCACAATTGTCAATGTTATGTAACTTCAAGATGTCTGCTTTAATCATTAGCTAATGATTTGTTACGGTACTATATTGTTATGATTTTATGCCGCGGTCACACTAGAGTTTGAGCATGCAAAATTCTGTCAGACGGCAGTTAAGGATTAAACTAGATGATTGGACATTAAAAAAAGAGAGTGATTGCTCCATATTTAATATTTCTCTCATGTCATGTTTTGATCTTTGATTGGTCCTACGCTATCACGTGATGCGATTTCAAGCTTGAACTTTGCAACCTAGCAAACTTCGAAGCTTGTCACATGAGCTTGAGTTTTCGGTCTGCCGCATTCGCACATGTATGAATGGAAGTCTATGGGGAGAAAAGTGCTTAAAGCTGCGGTCACACTGGGCTTTTCCTCCCATAGACTTCCATTCATACACACGCGAAAGCGTCAGACCGGAAACGCAGGGTCATGCGCCAAATTTTGCAGGTTGCTGCGGTGCAAAGTTCAAGCTTGGTGAACTCTGACCTGTGATATCGCATCACTTGACTGTGTGAGACCATTGAGGATCAAAACATTACCTCTCTGGACAGAAATTTAAAACATGGAGCAATCGCTCGCTTTTTTTAATGTCTAATCATCTTGTTTAATCCCGCCCCCTTTTCGCAGCGCCGCACGACAGAATTTCGCACACACAAAGCCCGGTGTGACTGTAGCTTTACTTGTTGAGGCACAGGACTGTTAACTAATTGGTTCTATTATGTAATTAGTTTACAGCAAACACTTAACACCACGTGCCTCAATTAGTCAATTATAATGATACCGTAGCAAATCATAGCTAATGATTAATTAAAGTAGACATCTGGCAGTTGAAATTTATTCAACCCATTGTGGTAATTAACACATGAACTTACATCATTAGTTAATATAATACGTTTGGTTTGAACTAGATATGAATACAGGGCTTGGAAACAAATAGTTTTATTAGAGTAGTCAGGTTGGAAAGGGTCAAAACATGGCATACAAAGATAATTCAAAGCATAATCCTAATACAGGCAATATGGTTGAGAAGGGCGGCAAACAATCAGAAACAATATAAACAGTCCAATGGGTCAAAACACGGCAAGAACTACAATAAACACTTTGGAATGCAGCAACAGCTAACAAAATCTCAACAATCGGAGAGCATGTGAGGGGGTGTTTAAATAGTCCAGGTAATCAGTGTAAATGATCTGCAGTTCAATTAAACAAAATAACCAAATAAAATACAATTAAAAGCACAGATAATTAGTTCAAATACATGCAGGTTACTTAAGCTCTTTTGTAAAATATAAGCCTCAGAACACACTAAGTGTTAAAGTAACTTTAACACAGTTAATCAAAAGAAACACCATGTGACTTCATAGAAAGGAAAACATGACAACAACGTTCAAAGGAAGGTGACTAGTTGAAAGGATGACTAGTTGAAGGTGTGAAATGAACATCAGAGCGTCAAATATAATATATTTTTTATAACTAAAATTTCTTCAGTGGTTAGATTTAAGTTTTTCATGAGATTTTTTTTTTTTTTTTTTTGTGAAATGTGATTTTGTACTTGATAACAGTCAGTTAACCATTGGCCTGCACCAAAACTGAAACTTGCAGATACCCTCTTAACATTATAGGTTCCATTGCAGATGCATGTGAAACTTTAACCACAAGTGGGACACTTGACATGTCTATTGTCTGTCAGCTAAAAATATCTCCTCAACTGTTGCATTTCTTCATAATTATTATGCATTTCTATAATTATTATTCCTGATCAACAACATTTAAAGACATATCCTATTCATGCTACCTAAAAGAATGCTCTCACACTATCACACATTATCACAGATCCTTGGTACTGTAGATTGATAGTCAGGGTTGATGAATGTCCGTGCATGTAGCTGGTGATCCAAATTGCTCCGTTTCATCTCTTCATAAACTGAGTCTGAGGGTGGATTGGATGGTGTGAATGTCATTTTTTTCCTCCAACACCCTTTCATCTGTCAATGACGAAACAAAGTGATATCAAACTTGTTCTTGACCTATTTTCCAAATATTTCAAACTGTGACATTAATGTACCAGTATAATATTGTAATTTGAAAGCTTAGTTTTCAACAATGTTGCCAAAATCCCTCAATCTTAAAGGTCTCATTTATCTGACACATTTATTTTTGACCTGAGCTGAATCACGTACAATATTTTTATAAGCCAATAGTGTTGTTAAATTAAAACATTTCCTTTAATGTGCATCGGTAACAGTATATACATCACATTCTCTAAAAGCTTTGAAAGATTTGAACTGTCATTTTCACTTACCTTCACAATCACACAGAAAAAAAACAAAATGCAGAGTAGAGACATTGCAGTGCACAAAATGAGGACGATCTTTACATGTGGAATAGCATCTTCTGTGCAATCTTTTCCAATTTCTTCAGATTTGTTAACAGCATTTTCCCCTTGATTTTCTTCTAGTGATTTTTTTATGACAGAACACAAAATTAAGAGAATTATAGCTTTACTATATTTACTCCACTGAATATTAATCTTAAACTAATTTAACTTTTGCCTTTAAACAAACATTTAGAAAAGTTGAAACAATATATTCGTAAACATGCTATAATAATTACATTTAAACATAAGACTTAAGACTTACCTATCAATAACCAAGTGATATTGCCAAGAGTGATTTTTTCTTCCAAATTAAATTCACACCAGTAAAATCCAGTGTCGGTGACAGTTACATTTAAGATGGTGACGTTAAGATTTGGTAATACTCCCCTTACATTGACTTTGTAATTGTTCAGTTGTTTATAGCTTAGAGTGACTGAGGACTGAGGGTTGTCTTGGTAAAAGTAGAAAATTTCCTGTGGTTCTCTTGCTTTTTCTTGTTTGTACATGTACACACCATTCTGCGGGCTTTTATGTGTAGTGCACTCAATGCTGATGTCTTTCCCACAAGCTCTAGTTAACTGTGTAACTGTTTGAAAACAAGCAGGGGTTGAGGCATTTTATTGAGACAACAAACACATACTGTACATTCTCTAATGAATTTTTACAAAGCTTGTTAGTGAATTAACTTTTCTTCAAAACCTTTTTTTTTTATTACAGGGTCTACTATAGGAATATAACCAATGGAAATACAACTAATGTTATTTAACTTAAATAGCATTAACATAGATGAATAAATACCGTAATAAACGTATTACTAATAGTTTGTACATGTATTAAATACATTAACTAGCATTAAATAATGGTCCATTACTTTAAAGTGTAACCAAAAACTTCAATGTTGAACTGGAAAGCAAAATATATAAACATACATCCTACCTTTCAAATTTGTGGCTGCCCATAAGGAGCTGAAACAGATCAGGACCAATAGAAAACTGCATCTCACTACACACAACATCATTGCAGATATGAGTGATCTTTGTGCAACAACATCAGGTGGAAGTGGTGGTCGCATTTCTGCGCAACAATGTCATGTGGAAGTTGTGGGTATGTGCAAAACCTACCTTTATTTCAGAGGGAAGATAAAACACCCTAAAAAGCAGAGTGAATACTTAAGTTTAAAAAATTGCCCCAATTACTATAAAAGGGGGAGGTTTGAGGTTCAGTGTAAGAGCCATAATTTGATTTAAGATAATTTATTAAAAGTGCTCTGACTCATGTACAGTTTACAAATGTTGATATGTTTAGTTGTGTACATTTGCTGATTGCACCCCTACTCTTTTGTTTGTAATGGTTTGCTCCACCCTAATTGGACAGTTTAAGTTATATTACGAATTAGGACAGTAAAAGAAAGAAAGACGGAGCAACAGTCTTTTGACCGGAGTTTATTATTATGCTGTTTGAAAATTCAGTAAACACCTTTAAATGGAAAGAAACCCGATTTAGACAATTTATTGCCTGACTGATTTTGCAATTCTGAAAGTATATTTAGTCAAAAGACTGCTCGTAAGAATGGAGAGAACAGATGTGCAAAACTGTTGCATGGATTCTGTGAAGGAAATTAAGCCAGCCACACAGACCACACAGACCATCGGATGCAAGATCTAAAGGTTAAAGGTACAGCAATGGAAGTCCTTCTTCTGGTGGAGTATATGAATGTTTGGAAGTCAAGAAACTATTTTAGTAGTTTGATTTAACTGCTGCATTTGCATTAGGTTTATAATTAGTCATAATGGCAGATGAATTGGTACATGCGAACATCAAAGATGATAGCCACAAGAGAGCGCCAAAGCCTACTGCTAGAGCAGCAGAGGAGAAAATAAATCGACTTAAGAATGCAAGATAAGAGAAACTGTCACTTTTAACTCATGAAACAAACAAAATTGACATTTTAATGCAAGATAAAGATGTAAAAACAGATGTTTTTTCCCATAGTTTATGTCAGTTTAAAAGACTGAATGCTAAATTGTCCATTATTCAGTGTCAATGTGCTACCCAGAGACTCGCTCAACAGACGCTAGATCATAGTGACAATCAACAAACAGTTGACGATGGCAGATGTCTGTTTAAAGTTTTATTTAGTAACTAAATGACTGAGATGATGGTTAAGCAGCAGAGCTTATCCCAGTTACCTCATAGAGAAGTGCTGATATTTTCTGGAGATCCTTTTGTCTTTGTTTCTGTCATACAGGCCTTTGAAGACACAATAGAAAGACTAATAATCCTCAAGACAGACTATACTATCTCAAGCAGTTCACAAGTGGTGCTGTTTCGCAGCTGTGAACAAATTAATCCTACTAAAGGATTTAAGGAAGCAAAATGTCTTCTTCAACAGCATTATAGAAATGAGCTAAAGATAGCTACCACTTATATTGAAAAGGCTCTGAAATGGCCACAAATCAAGCCGGAGGACAGTAAGGCTATGATGACCTAAGCCTTATTGCTTATTGGATGCAGAAATACTACAGCCGATGTAGAATTCATGGATGAAATGAACAATTCAACAAACATGAGAACAGTCATTACAAGAGTTCCCACTTAGATATGCTTAGCGTTTAAAGCAGGATTGGCATGCTGCCCTGGGAGAGAACTCTGAGCTCGGACATACTTGAGCCCAAGGCTCCCGCCTGGTCAGTAAGCATATAAGGGGATCCGAGATCAGGTAGGTCTCGAGAGCTCCCCCTTGGAAAAGAGAGGAAAAGGAGGAGATGAGGTGGAAGAGCGGATTCTTCTAAACGAAGGTGGGGAGAAAACGATCCATTTATAGTAAGCTTGGATCACTCTGATTGGATTATTGCTGATTACAGGGGAGAAGCCAGTCGTGCTCAAGCATATCACAGGCTCCTCTCTAAATTAGTTTGTGAAACTTCACTTCAAAAGTCCTATTCAGATTTCGAGAACGTTGGAGAAACACAGCCTTTGACATTCAGCAACGAAATGGACGAAGAGCCACGTTTGAAGATTTGGTCAACTTTATTGACTTAAATGCTCAAGTTCTGAATGACCCGCTTTTTGGAGACATCCAAAACTTAAAGGTTGAAAGAAAAGGAATGGTAAATTTTCCAGTGGGAAAGAACTCAAGGAAGAACAGTTTCAAAGAAAGTATTTTTGCCACAAATGTCTCCCCAGTTGTTAAAGAAAATGCAGAATACTCACAACCGAAAAAGCAGTATACAGAGAAATCAGATTTTATGGTTCAAAGAGCTTGCTTATTCTGTAATAAGGAGCACACACTTGATTGCTGCATGAAGCATAAGAAACAGGGATACAAAGACAGAACTAAATTTCTGAAATGTAAGTGTCTATGTTTTGGCCTTACACAAGGGCACATGAGTAAAGATTGTAAGAGGAGAATATCATGTCCAGATTGCTCACTAAAACATCCAGGTGTATCACATGTAGTCAAACAAGAAAAAAAGGTTGATGAAAATTCTGACTATGCAGTTTCAAACGCTCTTCTCCCACTGGGTCAGGAAACTTGTGGTTATATTGGGGCTGGCGTCAATCTTATCCAACCATACTTGTGAAGATGAAATCAAAGAAGAGAGAGAAATCCATCAAGACTTATGCTTTCATAGACCCGGCAAGCACTACCACCTTTTGCACAGAGGAACTCATGCATCAGCTGAATATACAGGGCAAAAAGACAGATTTTGTGCTTTGTACTATGGATAAACAAAGAAAGGTACAAGGATACTTACTGTCAGCTCTGGAGGTTTATGGAGTTGAAGAGAATATGTATATTGATCCACCAAACATATTGACTCAGCAACACTTACCTGTGAAAGAAGGATCTGATATACAGAGCTATACAGTGAATCGCAAGTCTGTGGAGAAGATTTGCTGGTGAGGTAGTGTAATACTGACTTCCCTAAAAGTCGCTATGATGACAATTCTGAAATGTCTCAAGAAGACAGACGGTTTATGATGTCTGTGACACAGTCTACTCAGTTCCGGGATGGTCACTGTTGCATGAGATTGCCCTTGAAAGATGAAAAGCTCAAGATGCTGAACAACAGGGATGTAGCAGAACAACGTCTCAGGAGTCTTGAGAAAAGACTAAAAAGAAACCATGAATTTCATGAAGACTATACTGGATTTATGAACAATATCATTGAGAAAGGGTACGCTGAGAAAATACCAAAGGAGAGTTCTGTAACGCCATGCCAGCAGAGGGAGCCCTTGCCCGACAACTCACTCAACTCCGCTCCCTCTGCTGCTATTTCCTGTTTGTGCTGTATTTCAGTGAATGCTCAGGCCATGCTTCCTTGCGAAGTATTGCCAGTTTACCTGCCTTACCAAGCGTTGTTCCAAGTGTTTATTCGTTAATGTCTCTGCCTAACCCCTTTAATAAACTTCTGCACATGGATTTTAATAAAGCCTCAGCCTTCTTGTTACAAGTTCAAAGAACAGCAAAGGATGGATAGCAGTACCACTCCAGAAGTAGTTCATACACTACTGAAAGATTTTTATCGATGATTGCCTTAAATCGGTGGCGACTGAAGAGCAAGCAGTTGCTTTGGTTAATGATGTTAGACTGCTCTGTGATGGATGTGGTTTCATTTTAACAAAATGGATGAGCAACAGTGGAACTGTACTTTTTTCGTTATCTCTGAAGAGGACCGAGCCACTGACAAGAAAGATTTGGATCTGGAGAGTGGATTGCTTTCTATGGAAAGAGCATTGGGAATCTTGTGGTGCACAGAGAAAGACACATTTAAATTCAAGATTAAAGTGCAAAATAAAACACTTAGCAGAAGAGACATATTATCTGTCATTTGCTCTGTTTACGATTCTCTTGGGTTTTTAGCACCATTCGTGCTACCAGCCAAGCTCATTCTCAGGGATCTGTGCAAAGAGAAAGTGTCATGGAATGAGGAAATTGTGGGGAAAAGAGCAGAAATGTGGTTGTCTTGGTTGAAAGAGTTACAGAAACTCACCAACTTTACTGTGAGTAGACGTATCAAACCTTCAGGATCTGGGCATATCAGAACCTTTTAGTTACATCCCTTTGCAGATGCTAGCGAGGATGGTTGCAGGACTGTAACTTAACTATTGCTGACAAATAATTATGATCAAAGGATCTACATGTTTATGATGATAAAGTCCAGAGTGGTGCCACTTAAGCAGGTTACTATTCCAAGAATGTAAATGACAGCAGCCACAGTTGCTATTAAGATGGACAAGATGTTGAGACAGGAGATCCAAATCAAACTTGAGCAATATTTTTTTTGGACTGACAGCACCACAGTGTTAAGATACATTGGAAATGACCCCACAAGATTCAGGACGTTTGTTGCAAACCGCATCTCATTAACTAGAGAGGCTTCTAAACCTGTTTAATGGAGGTCCGTGAACTCTGCTGACAATCCTGCAGACCAAGCTTCAAGAGGTCTAAATGTAGACAACTTGATTGGAAGCAAGAACTGGATTAAAGGACCTAGTTTTCTACTGAAACCACAATGTGAGTGGCCAGTTTTATCTGAGAATGTGATGTTGTGCCCAGTTAATGAGAGTGAACTCAAAAGAGTTTCCACTGTTAACACAATATGCACTCTGAGCAGTAAAAAGGGTCTTGAACGTCTAATTTGCCATTACTCAAACTGGCATCGTCTGAAGAAGGCCTATAAAGGAGCTTTGAGAGAAAAAACACCATCCGCACAAGATATGGTAAATTCTGAACTGGACATAATTCCTTATAGACAGAAAGAAAAGTTTGTAGAAGAAATTAGAATGCTACAGCAAGGAAAGACGCATGTCAAGAAAGACAGCTGTATATTGCGGTTAGATCCTTATCTTGAGGATGGCATGTTGAGAGTTGGAGGGAGATTGAGCAGATCAGCGATGCCCAAAAAATCAAAACATCCCATCATATGAACCTGCATATATACTCACTTATTCTTGAACAAATTCATCAAGCTGTTTGTCACTTGGCACCAAACAATGTTCTGGTGAAGTTGAGAGAGAAATACTGGCTTCCAAATTCAGCAATTTAAAGAATAATTCATACATGTCTTACATGCAGAAGATTAAGAAGATTGTTGGTGCACAAAAGATGGCGGATTTACCAAAGGATAGACTACTTCCAGATAAACCACCATTCAATAACACTGGCATTGATTACTTTGGATCCTTCAAGGTGAGAAGAGGATGTTGTTTAGTCAAGAGATACGGTTTGCTCTTTACCTGCCTCACCGTTGGAGCTGTTCACTTAGAAGTCACACCATCTCTAGACACAGATGCATGTATTAACCAATGGTGTAGTCCTTGCTATACACACATATACGCTGTATGCCTACCTTTTTCCATGAGCTGTTTGGGTATCACCACTTCTGAGAATCAATAATTGCGTATACCCTCGGTATACTCACTTGTTTCGCTGATTAGACTTCCCTAAATTGCACGTATTCACGTCCCCTTTAACTGTATACCAAATGAGGTTTTTTAACTCGCACCTTAATTTGTTTTTGGATTGGTGCATTTAGTATAAATTGCGCCAATCTCTGCCCCCTGACGAGCGCAGCAGCTGTGAGAAAATTTTGTGAGTTTGACCACGACAAGTCAACTGAATGATGATGTCTCGCTGAAATGCTCAGGTAAAATTATAAAACAGCATGGGCGTCGCTTTAGCCCTCCTATAATTATTTATATCTATTCAGCCCTCCTAAAAGTTTTGCGATAAGCTCGTACTGTACACTACTATATCGGTCTTTGTCAGGTGACGTCACCCTCGTAAACACCGAATTGCATTATGGGACATAGCTGCCATTTGTGTTGTATCCGAGTTAACGTGAGCTGTTGTATGTTGAGCGTCTTTCGCATAGTAAATACAGTGTTACGTTCTTGTTGTGTTAAGGGCTGTAAGTTAATAGCAAATCACGCGATCGAAAAGGTAAACAAATTATCACAACAGATATATTAAAATTCCCACTCAGAAGAAAGGATATTGACAGACTGAAGCAGTGCATCGGGTGCCCTGGCCTGCTGCATTGAGACGCAAAATATATCTTTTGCTAGCATATCTCTGTTTATGCTCTGGACATTTTTACAAAGGTAAGTATGTAAAAATATTTAAGTAACTTAAAAATTGTCATTACTTGAGCTTCAAAT
Organism: Danio aesculapii; assembly: GCF_903798145.1. Classification (NCBI taxonomy): domain Eukaryota; kingdom Metazoa; phylum Chordata; class Actinopteri; order Cypriniformes; family Danionidae; genus Danio; species Danio aesculapii. The sequence goes on along the minus strand of NC_079440.1, from coordinate 26,199,532 downwards.
ACTTATTTTAATTCAATGTAACACTTTAGTTTTGGGGGTAGAACTGCATTTAAATCTTGACGAATCAACTCAGTGCATATGGATTTAAGATTGTAAAGTAATTGATTTGTAAAATATTGTAAAATACTTTTAAATCTTAGTTACAACTTACATTTGCTGATTTACTCACCCCCTGTCAAAAAGTACATTTTTGACTGTCCTTTTTCTAAAAGAAAATAAAGTTTGTTGTTGAAAACATTACATGAAATATTTTAAACCTTCAGACTGTAGCTTCATAAAACTGCAGTTTAAAAATATATAATAAAAATATATTGGATGACAAAGGGATGAGTAAATTATCAGTAAATGTTCTTTCTGGGAGTTAATGTTTTAAAAGTTCAAAATTTAATTCACGTTTCTTATGCTCAAACTGTCATTTTCCATAAGCATGTAGCATTATAGTACGTTTATTTTTACTTATTCTTTTTTTGCTGTACATATATTTCTAACTTCGTCATTGCCAGCCAACCTGCATGAGATGATGGAGACTGACCCAGACTGAGCACCATCTCTACATCTGGGCCACACAGATACTACACAGACAGACACTGCACACTCTGCAAGACAAACTAAGAGGAGGGAAAGAAAACCAACACTGCAGTCAGCTGAAGATGTGGACGAAGAACATGCAGAGAAGGAGACACGTGAGGTTGAAGATGGTGAGAGACACTGATGAGGAGACACACAACACTAAGGAGGTAGCCGAGACAAACTGAGTGTAAATTGTGTATGGACAGATGTGTAGAAGTAAACCGACTGTTGGAGGAGAAATGACAGCTGCTGTGTGAACTTGAAGAATACACGATGTCTGATGGATTTTGTGACAAGAATGATGCTCAAGTACCAAACAGTAAAAAACACAAAATCTTAATAACAAGCACTGACCCTCAACATGATACTCCCTTGTGAAGGTGAAGTTGTCACATTACTGCATAGAATTGTAACTGTCTGTTGTGCTCAACAAACCAATGTCCAACTGTAGTGTAGAAGAGCTGTAGTTGTCGATAAGAGTTTAAAGCCCAGGTGTATAAATGCATTCTGTGCTTAATTGATACATTCTTTGCAAATTCCTTCATATTTTTTTAACTTTTGTTTCTTTCACTGTGTGTACGAGTGTGTTTTGCTGATGTTTCATCCTGTCTTATGTAAACAATATGATGCATTACTCCAGAAATGAATTTTCCCTCAGTGCCTGAATAAATATATCATTTGTATAAATGTAAATAAATGGAGGATGACTTAAAATTTGTTGTCAACTCATTTATTGTTCTTCACAATAACAAAACTGGTACATCAAAACTAAACACAAGGTAAGCAGTTATTACTTGAACTGAATAATCCTTTAAAGAACTGAAACGAGTGCTTTTGCTCAAAGTTAAACATTAGATCAATCAGTAGTTTGAGCTGAATAGATATTTCACCCACAAATTTAAAGTGACTTACTCATTACTTGCCATCAAGTGGTTCTAAACCTTCATGAGGTTATTTTTTCTCTTTACACTAATAAAGATATGACGAAAGCTGAAAATATGTTACCACTGACTCCATAGTAGGAAAACCAAAAAATACAAGTCAAGTCAATGGTTACAGGTTTTCAGCTTTTATCATAATATCTGTATGTCTTCAACATATTTTAATATTTGGGTGTATTAATTTTATTTAATGTTTTTTTGTTGTTGTTCTTTGTGCGCTCAATGTATTTGACTAAATAAAATTATAATAGTATTTACATGTTTTTTTCTGTTGCTTTCTTTACATTTACTGTTCATATTTGTCAAATACTTTGGATACAAACATCTGTCCAATAGTTTCTTAATGTAAATATTAGATGTAACTAATGAAATAAAATGAAAAACTGCAATACATAATTAGAAATACTTACTGTGATTTAATGGTGTTTAAACTAAAACAACGAATATTAAGACATTGATGATATACAGTGTGACATGTCATTATTATCAGCAATGAGGGGTCGGCGGCAACGCACTCTGTTGATTTGCAGTTAATTCAAATGGATCTATATCCTGAATGTAAGACAGTTGATCAAAATGACGATCCCTGGCATCTTTGTTTAGTTTATTGCGGTCCTGTGTACTCTCGATTTTCTTGTACTTCTCCAGCTTGACCTTTTTTTGGCATGTATCTCTCTTGCGTTATGTCTCTCAAGTTGTCTCGGGAAGCAATACCTCAAAAATATGGAGAGAGATTAGACTCAATAATAATTCACGCAAAAGACATGATGTACACATGCGTAGCCAAATTCACGTACGTAAAATATTTATTTATACTTACAAAAACAATTCACATGCACAAAATAAACATACATTTTCATAAAATACGTTTCACAAATGCAAAACACCATTTGCAAATATATAAGAGTGTACAAAAAGTTTTGAATGTTTAAAATTCACGAGTTCATCCTGAATGAGAATGTGCAAATCCTCTCTCACGTACGACTCACCCTGAATACGAGTGTGTGCATTTTGAGACTTTCCTGTCAGCACACACCTCCCACGTGAGTCACTCGTGCCCTGTAGCCAATAAGATGCGAGCTTACTGTTCAACCAATCACAACTCCCTGAGAACGCGGGAATGACCGAAGCGCTTCACTGTGCGCACCATTTGTGCAGTCTGACTTAATTAACGGAGATGATCCATGTCCTTGTTCTGTTTCCAGCTCTACTGAGACGGACACTTCCTCCACATTCCTTAAATGCTGTAGGAGAATGCTTAGATTGCTAAGGGCTGAGATGACATCCTCTGGAACATGTATCAATTCAGCCAAGGCACTGATATGCACCATTTCCTGTCTACAAATAAACTGTATATAATCTGTGTTTAGTGGCTGTCTTTCTACAGCACGAACCAGTCGATCGTGGAGTCGTTGCATAATGTATTGCAGGAGAGACACCTAAATTATATATAAAAAAGATGCATTTCATTACATAATCATGTAACTTACACCATGTCAATTTATACAAAATATATTTAAAAACCATTTTATTTATCAAGTTCAAGTATGGGCAACTTTGGCCCTAAATGCACTTGTTGTTCTTGGGACAACAAACCTCAAGAATCAAATTAGTTCATCCCTAACATAATTTAAACAACAAGGTTTGTTCAAATTACAACATGGCGGCTAATACAAGATGCTTTGCACATTTATTACTATACACTTAAATTAGCATAGACTTAACACAAGCACTTTTCTATTGAGTTACTGAAAATACACTCAGATTCTACTATAAAAAGCGTATACACAAACTAGTAGGAAACAGTATTGACTTACCGGAGTATCCGCCATGTTGGTTAGAGGAACAGACTGCGCAAAAGGAGCGCAGAGTGGTTGACATCAAGAACAGCTCTCATCTGATTGGCTGAGAGGTACGAGTTGCCTGTTTCTGGCAGGAAAGTCTCAAAATGCACACTCGTATTCAGGGTGAGTCGTACGTGAGAGAGGATTTGCACATTCTCATTCAGGATGAACTCGTGAATTTTAAACATTCAAAACTGTTTGTACACTCTTATATATTTGCAAATGGTGTTTTGCATTTGTGAAACGTATTTTATGAAAATGTATGTTTATTTTGTGCATGTGAATTGTTTTTGTAAGTATAAATAAATATTTTACGTACGTGAATTTGGCTACGCATGTGTACATCGTGTCTTTTGCGTGAATTATTATTGAGTCTAATCTCTCTCCATACAAAAATGGCACAGGTGTGATGTCACACACAACAAACGGACATGACTGACAAAGACCGATTATCGCCTTAGTCCCCTTTAATTTTTATATGAAATCGCCGGCAGACTTCTGCGGCTCTGTTTTCGGCTAGTTTTATATTTAATCAGCAAATCACAGCTGTGCAGTGCGCGAGCACAAGGTGTGTGTGTTTATCGAAAGATTGTTATAATATCTGCATATACAGAAACACTTGTATCACTTGTACCCCAATGGGTCATAGAGGAGCATTCGGGTTTCCCCATCTACTGTTTCCTCGGCCCTCCCCTCATCATCACAGCTGTTTTCTCTTGCATAAATGCAGCTCTTAACGAACATTTCGCTATGTTTATTTCAAAATTAACTATGAAAATAAAACACATTACAGTGCATGTGGCATTAACTATAGCATACATTCATGCACAGGAATAAACACAGTGACATAACCACTCAGTGAATGTACTCATTTCAACTGCATATCATCATGTGTTGTATCTTATTATTTATTTTTCCTATAATGACTTATATTATGATAGTGAAATATGTAAAATAGCATGTAAATTTTTATGTTCATATTTATGCCATTTTTCATTTATAAAGTGGCTGTTTTATTTATTTAATATATGGAAAAAAAATTTTTGAATATAGAAAATGATTTGTACTACGGTAAACAGGTATGTTGAGCATATTTGGCTCATTCAGAATTCAAATGGCTTTGCCTGTCTATGAAAAACAGTGGAATACTGCTAGTTTGGTATACAACCCTACCATATTAGTCAAACATTTTAAGTGTATTATTTTAAATTCTTTCTTACACGCGTAACAATATGCAATTTAAAAGGGAAACTACTTGTATACAATAGCAACAGCAGAGGACAGACTCCTAATAGCTTGGTTTAAAACAAGCATGCACAAATGTGACAATCAAACATATTGGCTGATTGATGTTTAAAGGAACCTATTAAATGTAAAGTAATAAGCCAGTAAAAAACGTAAGTTTCAATATTTAAATGATTAAATTGTGTGCTTTGCTTTTGTTTTCCTGAATTACATTTTTTTATTTTAAATTTACAGTTTATGTTAACAACATACAGTACTTGATATAGCTGTCTTGATTTTTTGTACAGTATTTACATTTTTACAAGTCCATTTAGATTTAAACAGTTGGGTTTTACCACAGCGTAATATTTTCAGCCAATCTCTGGGTCTGCTGGGGGCACTAATAGCTAAACATAAATCACTGAATAGGATTAGATTATTAGCATCTCCCTTTAAAACCCTTTTTTTTAAAATGGGTAGTTTTCTTCAAAAATTTAAATTTTCATCATTTACTCAACATTTACTTGTTCCAAACCGGTTTGTCTTCTTTTTCTCTCTGTTGAACACAAAAGAAGATATTTTGAAGAAAGCTGGAAACCGGTTACCATTTACAACATTGACATAGTATTTGTTTTTCCTTTCGTGGAAGTTAATTGTTACAGGTAGCTGATGTTAAATTATATATATATATATATATATATATATATATATATATATGTATATATATAGCTAATGAATCAAAGAAACATTGACTTTTGTCGTTTATTTGCCGATAATAATGGCAAACAATAACGCTGGTAATGGAACAAACCTCACAGGAGCTGATAAGGAGTTGTGTCAAGCATTGCCGAATTTGAATCAGGCAAAGATACAAAAAGAGATGCTATAGAAAGAAATACAGTGGATATTCAATACTTATTGGACTGTTTAAGTTATATTACGAATTAGGAAAGTGAAAGAAAGAAAGACAGAGCAACATGGTCTTTTGACAGGAGTTTATTATTATGCTGTTTAAAAATGGAAAGAAAAGTCAATTTATTGCTTGACTGATTTTAAAATTCTGAAAGTACATTCAGTATTAAGGTCCATCTGAGAGTTATCTGCACACCTAATATAATAAAATCTAAAATACTCTGTGGAGAACCAAAAGGCAGTTTAATAATTACAATATAACATAATGCATATTGTAATAAATAATATGTGGTGACCTTCGTGCACCTAACTATTCAAACAACTGTTCCTATATGTTGTTGGTCAAATACAATTATAACGTAGAGGCTGAATGACTTTAAATTTCAACTTTTATGTTATTAAAGTCGAGTGGACTTTGACTAATCACTGATGATGTCATCAGAAAAACACAAGATTTTTACAACATTCCAAAATTTGCAATTTATTTGCACAGAAAAATATATTCACATGCTATTTGACAGCTCACAACATGTTGTAAAAGCATTGCAACATTACCAATGACTAAATTTAGTGCAAATCAAATACCACAAAAAAAAGAACAACAAACTCTGCCACACTAGAGTTTAAGCTTGCAAAATTCTGTCCTATGGCACTGCAAAAAGGAACGTGATTAAAGGTGCAGTAGTTGATTGTCTTCAAAAACATTTTTTGTTGTGCTGGTTGAAATGCGGTGGCGCAGTAGGTTGTGCTGTCGCCAACAGCAAGAAGGTCGCTGGTTCAAGTCTCGGCTGGGTCAGTTGGCGTTTCTGTGTGGAGTTTGCCGGTTCTCCCCATGTTCGAATGGGTTTCCTCCGGATGCTCCAGTTTCCCCCACAGTCCAAAGACATGCGGTACAGATAAATTGCGTAGGCTAAATTATCCAAAGTGTATGAGTATAAATGAGTGTGTATGGATGTTTCCCAGAGATGGGTTACAGCTGCAAGGGCATCCGCTGCGTAAACATGTGCTGGATAAGTTGCAGTTAATTCTGCTGTGGCGACCTTGGATTAATAAAGGGACTAAGCCAAAAAGAAAATGAATTAATGAATGAATGGTTGACAGTCTCTTCACATTCCAATAGTAATGATTAAAGTACAGTAAATTATCAAAATGTATTTATCTGTTTTTTTATATTCTGGGTAAGGCATAAGATTAATGTTTGTCCAATTGAAATTTGTCAGGCCGATAATTCCCATAATTCTGATAAGTAGCCCAAACTCTCTGTCAACAAATGTAGATTTGTACATTTGCGCACCCCTATTCACGCAGACAGACCCAACACGTGTTCACATGTACACAAGAAAGTGACAGCAGTAAAACCAAATGCTGAATCAAAACTTTTAAAAATACTGAATCAATATTGGAGTTATTTTTGCACGCTGGAGGAAGGATGACACCATGGGTGACGTATTTCTTTTAGACAGAAATCTGTAAGTGTACAGTGTTTAAAACTATTGATTCATCTATTAAGGGTCGACTCATAGTGCTTCAAACGAGTCGTCTTGATAACGAGTCATTAGGTGTTTCGTGATGACGCGACTACGAAACACAAGTAGTTGCGCTTGCAAACCCGGGACATTTAAAACCGGCGGCCCCGCCCACTAACAGAAAAAAAGCCCCCCACTCACACACACCGGTCGAATGAAGTCACGCTGTGCAGATGGATATTGAGCAGTTCGAGTGCTTCTGGAAATTACATGCTTACAAAGAAGACTTCATTGTTAAAGGAAGGATCAGTAAAGACTGTCAGAACATGGATCAGTGCATCATGGATCAAGTTCTTCCTCCATTTCACAAGTGTAAGTACGTGCGATTAAAATTGTTGCCTCGTTTACTCTAGCTTGCAAATTATGTATTTAGTTGTGTTTTGTTACTTGTAACCGTGTGTACTGTATCAGGTTAACTCTTTATATTCTCATATCGCGTCTAAAGCCATGTTGAAAACATGACGCATGCCGCTTTGTTTACGGATCTTCAGCTGTTCCTACACACACATGCAACGGTCAAGTTTTTTAAAATAGTTCAAAAACACTTATTCACAGATATAACTGAGGACGCGGGTGGTGAGGGAGGTGTCGCGGACGCCGCCCTCTCTATTCTGCCGCCCTAGGCGCAGATATAACTGCTGAAGACGCGGGTGGTGAGGGAGGTGTCGCGGACGCCGCCCTCTCTATTTTGCCGCCCTAGGCGGCCGCCTAGGTTGCCTCTATGGACACGCCGGCCCTGTGTGTGTGTGTGTGTGAAAAGAGCAGGTAGACTTGACGGGCTAGGAGATCTCCTCCCCAGTTCTTAGAGATTTTGCTCAATAAATAGTTAGTCGTCGGTATTTTCTAGTCCATCGTCTGTATTTACATCCACCCACTGGCAGCCAAAATCCACTATGAAGTGTGTATGCACTGTGACTACTTTTATATTGTTGATTAGCAGCTAAGCATTTAAGGCTGAAGGTTGTCAATGTCGACCAATCGCAGCAGGCTGTCATCGGTCCAATCAGCGCAGATTAGCTTCACGCTGAGGAGGGGTTTGAGAACAAATGAATCACTGAACGATTCATATGGGAGTCGCTGGGATAATTAGGTAAAAATAAATGCAGATTATAAGACCATGACAGTGTTTTTTTGACCTTGCATGCATATTAGACTGTTGTTAGAGACCCTTACAACCAAAATATGACCCTATTTCATGTATAATAGGGGCTATTTAAAACTATTTTAAGTCATGCAAAGCTGATGTAGATTTTGTTGTTTACTAATGGGTTATATCACGGAAGTGTTTCAGCCACTGAAATCTTCCGCCAAAACGATTAATGTGACTATTTTCAATATCATAAGGTACCTTTACAGCGTCGATAATGTAGATTTTTACTTAGTTTAATAACAAATCATAAATAAATAGCGCTATTCCGCCTAGCCTGCTTTACTGAGATAAAGCTGGTTTTATTTTCACATCACACTGGTTAATGTTTAAGTATAACAACCTGTGAGGCAGTCCCTATATTGTTTACCATGCTACTTTGAATATTTGATCTGAAATAGCATGTAAGTATGGCAAATGACATGATCTAGTGGGTTGTCTACTGTGATCTTTAGCCTACGGTGTGCGTTCTTGATTTCAAGAGACGTTGCCTTGGACGGCAGGGCAGGGACTGTGTTTTCAAAGCTATTATGGTAATGGTTAAAATTTGACAAATCACCCACTAATCACCTTTAAACATGTAGTCAGCAATCATAATTTCAGTAAGTTAAATCATCACCATGATCTGAAAAGCTTCTTACAATTAAGTTTTGCATCCCAACTGAAGCATGATTCACTTATTTCAGTTCATTACTATTTTCTGTTATGAAATAGAGTTACGTTTTGGGCTGATTCCTCTCATTTAGCCGTAGGTTAACCTGCGCTGAGGTTGTTCAAGTGTACTTCAGTCCAACATGCTGTCATGTACTGTTTGTGTTTGGTTCAATCTGATCTCTGTGTACTGTTTAATAACTGAATAGCTCTGTAAATTGGTTATTTGAGTCAGAGGGGGTATTGGGGTGGACAAGTGCATAATAGAGATGCGAATTATTCAAATGGTTCAGTTCGATTTGGTGAACTAGTTCAACTGGTTTCCATTAGAAGATCCACTTATAAAGACAAACAATTTGTTCACCATCGGATCACGAATACAGAAATAAAACCCATTATTGGGCACAGATGGTGTTAAATTAATACTTTTAAGTCTCTGCTAGGGTCATATTTAATGCTGTCACCATGCTCTGTTATGTCTGGTGTTTTGTCACAGGAACAACAGCAAGGACTGACTGGAGGAGGACCAGCTTAATCTGGTCAGTGGCATCAAGATTAACAGACTCTGATCACGTGCCATATGGGTCAAACACCTGGCAGCACGGAGTAAATAGATTACTTCAAAAAGGCACACAGTAGGCTTATGCATTAAATACATTTTAAAAAGTGTCATAGCAGAGCATTAGAGTCAACCAGTCTAATCCACTATCACAACGTAAAGAAAAACAGATACAAGATACATTTTTACTGCACCATAATGTTAGGTACAACATTTGTGTACAGACATTTAAAAGTAGTTTTTTTTCTGTCCCTTTCAAAATAGCTTTTTTAATTCAAAATTCAAAATGGCTCTTTTAAAAATGTAAAGTTTATTCTTACCCATGCCAATGTAGCAATTTGGTTAGAACCGTAAAAGCATTAAACATTAGTAGGAATTTAAGCAGATTGTTATCTTCAAGCATTTTAAGCAGGCCATAGCTGGTTTCGACTGGGTTCCCAACCTGGATCCCAACCAATCTCCTAGCTTGACCAGCTAGGAATGGATGGAAACCAGCCTAGAATGCCCAAACCTCTTCTAAAACCAGTCAACCAGCCTAGGCAAGTTTAAGCTGTTTTTTTTTCCAGCTCTGTGAAAATTTAGATACACCGTTCATGTTGCTTGTTTACCACTTAAATGTAGTCTCCATATAACATTTCATCATGATGAGTTAGTTTGTAATTGTGCAAAAGATGACACAATTGGATAATTTATGCCCATTATAAAGTTCCTAATTTTGATGACATTTTAATTCAGAAAAAATTGTACTGTTTTTCTGCAGCTTTACTCATATCCTAGAGATAATGTATTTTTAATAAATGTAGATTCATATTGTGTTAAAGCTCATGGTTTTGGTATAAAACAGGACATGTGACTATGAAACAAAATTTTACCAAAAGAAAAATATGTTTAGTGTAAAAGAATGGAAATTAAGTGAAATAAATTCAAGCTTTATTGAAATTTTAAAATTGTTGTGTTGTGCAAATGACACAGGTATAGGAGAACAACACAAATGAAGGGAATGTTGGATATGTGGGGACACAGGACTTCCTAAAACAGACAATTGAGGACTACGCCAACAGCAACTAAGGTAAATATAGACCATATAAATTTTATTCAATTCATCTTTATTTTTATAGCGCTTTTGCAATGTAGATTGTGTCAAAGCAGCTTCACATAGGAGATTATATTAAATTGAAACAGTGTCAGCCCAGTTTTCAGTGTTGAAGTTTGATTCAGTTCAGTGTGGTTTAATTTTCACTGCTGAAAGTCCAAACACTAAAGAGCAAATACATCGATGCGCAGCTCCAAAGTCTCGAACCATGCATGTCAGTGGTGACAGCAGCGAGGAAAAAACTTCACCAATTGGCGAATGTGAAGACAATGTGAAAAAACCTAGAGGGAAACCAGGCTTATTTGGGCACGACCATTACTCCTATGGCCAAATGTCCAGAGCTGCAATATAGACTGATTTCACGCGGCCGCCATTAAATACACGAAAGCGAGGCTGCGGTGGGAAGAAAACCAGAAGTGTCACCTGGAGTCACGCAGGAACGGCGTTTGCGATGGCGTATTGTTGTGTACCTGGCTGTGTATCTTATCAGCGAAGAGAAAGTGACAAATTTATCTTTTCACCACTTTCCGAGAGACCCGAAGATCCGATCTGAATGGATAGCGAAAATAAAAAGGGATATTGGACCTCATTTTCAGGTAACTTAACGTTAAGGGAAATGGCACTAACGTTAGTTAGCTAACGCTGATGTTGTCTTTCCCAATCATACGTTTTAGGTGTTATTTTATCAAACTGAAGTTGATGAACTGATTCTCATTAGATTACAGACAACACGAGGGTGTGTTCCAAACATTTTACACAGGACTGCATTGTTTTATCACTCACCGGGTTACGTAGGCTGAAGCAGGGAAGCGTCCCCACGGTGTTTACCTGGTGCCATGAACCGAAGCTAAGCAGGACACTCAAGCGAAATCAGGGGTGGGTTCGTTTTTTGTTGACTATCTTATTACTCTTAAAGAGATTATGCATTTATTTGTTTAAATTCACAAACTTAACTGAATGATACCAAAATGATGTTTACACATTTGTTTTCCAACAAATTACAGCGTTGGTGAAATGCTCTAGTCTCAAACTTTAATATATAAATGGCATACATTTATATTGAGGTAAAGTTTGGTTTTAGATTCACACAATCATTCAGTGACAGCTCCCTTTATAGTTTACCATGGTACTTTGAATATTCTTACGGAAATTACATGCAAGTAATTGCTGCTAATATGATTTCACTATTTAGAATTTGCAATTAATAAATTTCTGAAATTATATTAAGGAGAAAGTCTGAATGTGGGAATATAAAACCAACATTACCTGAATTAAATGTATATATCGGCTGCAAATTTATTAGTTTGGTTAAGTTGGAATTGTGTGACAACTTTATGTAAGAGCACTATATAAACTGCCAAGATAATAACTTTATTTTTATAACCCTTTCCAGTGTTTGTAATGCTGAAACACTTAAGGAGGAAGAGGATGTCCATTTCGTACCTGTTCAGCACCAGGAACCGTGAGTCTCAGAAATAAAATGTTCATTCAGTTAAAAATTAAAATCATGTTATAATTTTTCATCCCCATATTCGTCAAAATCACTTTTTATTAGCATGGACACATTAATGGTCAAATCTGACTGTAATGTTTTCTATTAAATGTCTCATTCTATCAGAAATTTATATTGGGTTGGAGGTGGTAGCTGTTCTAATAAAATTACCTGAACTTTCAAATTAGACTTCAACAGTGTTACAATACTATCTTTGTGAATCAGTTAAAAAATGTAGGGTTCATTTAAAAGGAACTTTTACTAAATTGGATTTAATTCTCAGATTGAACATAAATCGAGCATGTATATTCATTTAAATATCTCCTCGATGCTTATATTTGCAATGATAATTTTTTGTTTTGTCTTAATGTATAGATCTAACACTGGCTTTGGAGTACTGCAAGACCACGATTACCTGGAAACGCCCCCCTCTGTGGAAGACCAACTGAATGCAGCACAAGCAGAAATTGCTCGTCTGACAGAAGAAAATGTCAAATTAAGAGGTCAGCAATTTTGTCTACAGCGATTTCAGTGCGATCCCAAAATGATAATGTTCTACACTGGTTTTAAAGATTATGAGACGCTCAATGCACTCTACCTGTCTCTTCAACCTACAGCTCAGTCTCTGGTGAGATGGAGTCAAATGCAAAGACTCAGTAAAACGGAGCAGACTTTAACCAGTTTTCATGCTCAAGACATTTATCTCTTTGACCAGTTTTTCTTGTTTCTCTGTCGTATGAGGCAGGGTCTTCTCTCCGCAGACTTGGCTGTAAGGTTCAATCCCTCAAAGGCCACAGTTAGCCGAATATGCATAACATGGGCTAATTACCTTTATTTTACGCTTGGGACACTTCCAGTATGGCCAAGTAGAGAGGCAGTAGATGAGCTTATGCCACTGTGTTTCAAGAACACTTTTCCTAAAACACATGTTGTGCTTGATTGTACCGAGATCCATATTCAGACAGCAAGCTCAAAGGTTCTTAACACAGTGACATACTCTCATTACAAAGGCACCACCACATTGAAATCCCTGATTGGCATTACTCCTTTTGGGTCAGTTAGCTTTGTAAGCAATCTTTACACTGGCTCCATCTCTGACAAGGAAATCACCAAGGAGTCAGGCATTCTAAAACTCCTTGATCCAGGTGATGAAGTAATGGCTGATAAGGGCTTCCTTATCAGGGATCTCTTTGCTGATATTGATGTCAGTCTTGTGACCAAGTGGACAGTTAAGTAAAGAAGAGATTGCACACACCCAAGAGATTGCCCGTTTGAGGATTCATGTAGAGAGGGCCATCAGACGCATCAAAGAATATCACATTTTTGATGGTGTCCTACCACTTTCACTCTGTGGTTCTGTCAACCAGATGTGGACTGTATGTGCTCTTCTTACAAATTTTCAAGGGCCACTGTTTTAAAGCAACATCTTGCTTTAAAACAGTGACCCATGAAAATTTGTTACCAAAAAAATTAAACATGTTGAAAATTTGCAAAGCCTTAGGCATGATCCAAGATGAAGAGGAGTTTGTTTCTTAATCAGAGCAGATTTAAGGAAATGTATCATTGCAGAAGGTCAGTTGGTGAGGAAGTGTTGTTATTTAATGTTTCTCCAGATGTTTTCTGATTAAGAACCAAACTCGCCTAAAACTTTGTTTGCCTGAGGGTTATCACATTTTCACAAGTTTTCATTTTGGGGAAAATATTTATCTAATCCCTGTTATATAAACTAGGTGGGTTGCACTGTATGATCCAGTTAAGTACAGTTAAATAAAATATTATGAACAGCAGCTACGCTAATTGTCTTTTTCTTTTTGCTCTGTTTCATCCCAAGGAATCTAGAGATTGTGCAGCTTCAGTTATTCAGATCTGAGACCCATGAAGAGATGATGCCAAACCCAACAAGGATTCGCAGAGATGATGCCAACCCTACGAGGACAACACAAACTCTTAAGCACCACACAATATACATAAGTTTTACTCTGATTTTGATTTTTTTTTTTTTAAGTTTTCTGATTTTGATTGTAAATATAAGTGACCTTGTTTAAAGCAGCTTTAGAATGATAATTGTTATGAAAAGTGCTGAACAAATGAGTTTGACTTGAATGTTTTGGAAACTGTATAGTATCTTTCATATTTTTAATACTTCTACGCTCTAGATTCTACGTTCTACGTTCATATTTTTAATATTTCTACGAAATAAAACATTTTGTACAATTAATCAAATTCAGTTCATTTAATGCAAGGATTTACATATTTACATTTATACCTAATTTGTATTATTTTTTTTGGATGCAATTAGTCATTTGTCATTATGAGTCATTATACCTCAGCTGAGGTGATGCATTAAAATGATGCATGGTATGCATAGTTGCAGATTTGAGGTGTGTGTAATATATGTTTATTATATATATTATATATATATATATCTCAGCAACCAACCTTGTTAATTCATACACATGCTGTCAAATGACTAATTGCATCCGAAATAAGATATATATATATATATATATATATATATATATATATATATATATATATATATATATATATATATATATATATGATGAGATGACTGGACAAAAAGAATCACAGGGTTGACGTGACGTGATGTATATATAAACCCTTAAAACCTTGCTTAGTTTTTGGAACACAAAACTATATATATATTATTATGTTTTTAATGAGTTTAGAATATCATGAGGGTAAGTTATAGCTAACAAAATTGACATTTTTCAATGAACTATCCCTTGAAGAGGTAATGTGTGATATTAAACATATAAGCACAGGTTGGGTAGCCAATAGTTAAAAAAGAACATGTCTAGCTTAGCTTTCATGGCTTCCCATTTTTCTACATCAAAGTGTATACGTTCCAGGTGGAAATCATTTCTGGATTTGACAAAAAAGTCACACCATGTCAACCCTGTGATTCCCATTTGTCCAGTCATCTGATAGTGGTATTCGTGACTGGTTTTGACCCAGTACACCACCTGCTCCTAAAGAAAGGTACTTGCACTCTAAGACACTGTCCACATCCGGACACTTAATTTCAAGTAACCCCAGAGCTCCAGTGCTGTCGACCACCTTTCGATCAGGAGACGTGCCTAAATGGGGGGCATGAGGGTTTATGACAAAGCCGCAAGGGTAAACCTGATTGTTGGTTATCTGCTAGTATTGTGCAGCTGCGACTGGCTCCAGTTCCAGTCCCCTCTTCATTGCTGGTGTCTGAACTATTTTTCGTTTCTGCCTACTGGTGGCAAGGCTGTTGAAGTCTGCAAATCGTGAGACTATCCTCTTAAAGGTGGATGATGTCAGACGCTGGGAACGCACACGTTGCCAAACTTTACTGTTGCTCTGCCCCCTTGTTTCTTTCTCTAGTACCTCAGCATCAGGGTGTGTAACAGTCAAGCCACTATAGAAAATGCTCTCATGCTCACTGAGAGCTGTTGAGAAAGAACATGGCTGTGGTGGGAGAGGAAAAGGTGGGTAGGAGTCTGTGGTGGTAGTGGGCAACCTCACAACTTGGTAGGTCAATGCTGATCCATGTGACATATATCCAAATTCAGTAGCTACTTTTTCCACTGGGTGTGCCTTTGATGCCTGCAGCAGTTTAAACATTTGGCTGTTGCTTCCAGTTTTACTTAGATTGTCGTGAAGGTCATTAGCAAATTGATCGCTTGGTAGAGGAGTTGAAACAGGACAATAGACATTTGGGGTAATACCATGACTTGATCTTTTTGTTTGGGATGGATTAGCTGCTGGTGGCTTTAAGTTTGTTATACTAATTATTAATAGGTTTAGGGGCTAGACCAGTAGAGCTAGGAGGAATATGCCATGTCTGTGCCATGGAGGTTTGGCTAACAATGGGTGGAACGGATATGTACTGCATTTTAATGTAGTGTGCCAGGGTATACAGCAGCCCTATTTGGTGGTTGCAGTGACCCAGGCCAGCTTTACAGTTGTAATTTTACTCCCGATGACAAAACAACCTTCAGCTGGAAACTGAATCTGTAAAATAGAATCAGTAGAGGAGTCGGTATTTATTAAAAATAATGACAATATTAATCTTCAGCATGTTATTGGAACTTACTAACATTAAAATTCACAAACTATTCCAAGTTTGCCGTTCACCTTATGTTTTTGGCACTGGTTGTATTGACTATAATGTGGTAATTGTTGACAAGTACAATAATTTTACCACATTTCTGTATAACACACGTTTGTGTGTATGTATACATATTTAAGTGTGGATGTATGGACAGTGCCAGTGTTGTGCTGAGAAACGCACCAGTCTTAAAAATTAAAATTGTTATGAAGAGAATGAGGTGGGTTTCATGAATTGAACCCTTTCCCTACAGAATTTTTATTTATATATATATATATATATATATATATATATATATATATATATATATATATATATATATATATATATATACACACACACATACACACACAATACTGATGAGATTAAGTTAAGTGAATTGGTTTATGAATTTAAACTTGTTAGTTTTATAATGTCACTTCTTGTTCTTGCTTTATATAAAAAATAATATTCATATTATGTTTTAATGTAGACTGAAAGGGGTGCATTTCTCGGCACAACACCGCAAAGACTTTTTTCTTATGTCAATACTAATTGAACATGTAGATAGAGTTAGTATTAGCATTTACTCATATGACCAGACTTATTGTGTAAATGTGATATTCTCAGAAAGACAGGGAGAGGAAAAAGAAATCGAACAGAAATGAACTTTGGCACCGGAACACGAGCGCCTGAACTTAAACTCATGTAACCTTAAATGTTACCTGCACCATGTAAGGGCTATCGTTTTTTCACATTGAGCGAAATGCCCTTGCCCTCACAATGCAGCCTGACTCACTTTTTCTGACTGCAAACATTAGAAAACAATAATCGAAATACTTTCTAACATAATACCTGGCTAACATTACAAAGGAGGTAAATCAATAGCTTTTGAATGCTAGCAAAATTACATTTGTGTAAAGTTTAACCTTACCTTCGATATTTGTGATGTATCCCTCAATCCAATTACTGTATCCTTTCAGAAGAACAGCTCTTGGAATGCAGCACCCTTCCTCGGCCCACTTTTCCACATCTGTACTTTCAAATCGTGGCAACAGCTGGAGATTTGTAGTCCACGGCATGTTTTTGCAATGTTTACTTCAGGTTACTTCCGGGTTTCTTCCCACCGCAGCCTCGCTTTAGTTTCTTAAAATGGCGGCCGCGTGAAATAAGCGTATAGGCACCAGAGGCTGGAGAATGCTGGATGTCCATAGAAGATAGCTGCAGGTGGGAGTGATCACCGGCTGGTGTACAAGCTGGCCCTTCAGGATCATTGCAAGAACTTGTCTGTTACTGAGGTTTTACAGGAATCAGTCTCATGCTCTCCACTCCTCCACGACCACCACAGCAGCTGCTCAGGATACGGCATGATCCAGGATTATGGAAAAAAAAGACTAACATAGTGCAGATGCCTTTCAAATTATATGTGTTTTGGGAATAATGTCTTTTGGGCTTTAATACACCATGAGCTCCCTCAAATACAGGGGAGCTAAGCAATTCAGGGCTTTGTAGGTAGTCAATAAAAATGTATACGATTTTTAATAGGGAGCCAATGCAATGATAAAAGAAATGGAGTAATATGATCATATTCCTTTGTTCTAGAAAGAACTCTAGCAGCTGCATTTTGAACTAGCTGAAGTTTGTTAATTATGCCAGCAGGGCAACTGCCTAGTAACACGTTACAATAATCTAATCGAGAGGTCATGAAACTATGAATAAGCTTTTCCGCATCAGACATTGATAGAATAAATCAAAGTTTGGCAACATTTTTAAGAAGAAAAAATGCAGTTTTACAGATGCTTGAAATCTGGCATTCAAATGACAGTTTACTATCAAAAATCACCTCCAAATTTTTGACTGAAGACACTGAATTAGTGCTCTAGGTTTTTACGTGTGATGTTTTAGGTCCAATAAGCAAGACCTTAGTTTTATCTGAATTTAGTAATAAGAAGTATATTAGTCATCTAATTTTAATATCAGCTATACAATTTGTTAATTTTGTAAATTCATACAAGTTATCAGGTTAAGAGGAGATATAAAGCTAACGCCATGTTTTTAATGATATCGCCTAGCGGTACCATATATAGCGTGAAAAGTATGGAACCAAGAACTGAACTTTGTGGTACCCCATAGTGTACTTTTGATCTGTATGATGCCCCTTCATGAACTGATACAAATTGATAACATTCAGATAGATAAGACCTGAACCAGGCCAATGCAGTTCCTATAATATCAACATAATTTCCAAGCCTATCAAGGAGAATACTATGATTGATTGTATTAAATGCAGCACAAGGTCAAATAACACAAAGAGAGAAATGCAACCACGATCGGTTGACAGAAGGATGTCATTTGTAACTCTTAAGAGTGCTGTTTCTGTGCTATGAAGTGAAGTTTCATAAAATAATTTCGAGAGGAGCACGTGAATGATGATGGAACACGACTGGCCGCTCATCTGTAATCAGTAATAATCCAATCAGAGTGATCCTAGTTTACTATAAATGGATCATTTTCTTAGTATTGCTCTATCTTCGTTTGGAA
The DNA here is from genome assembly GCF_903798145.1 of Danio aesculapii. NCBI lineage: Eukaryota > Metazoa > Chordata > Actinopteri > Cypriniformes > Danionidae > Danio > Danio aesculapii. The sequence goes on along the minus strand of NC_079440.1, from coordinate 26,180,951 downwards.
GACCACAAGCTAAGAACACAATTCTAAGTTCTGCAAGCAAGCAAGCAGCCAGCCAGCCAACCAACCAACCAACCAACCAACCAACCAACCAACAACAACCAATCAGCCAGCCAGCCAGCCAACAAACCAACCAAATAATAACAACTATAACGACTACGCCAGACAAAATGGACAAAAGCAGCAACAACAATAACAACAACAGCAATAACAACGCTTTGACCACCAGCGAAAGCTCCGCTGTCCCGACATGCCCGGCGTGGCGCAAGGCCACGCAGCCCCGCAAACAAAGGAACTCGAGGCCGAGGTCCCAGTGAGAGGCTGCAGGCCCATCTGCACCGCGACAACTCAACGCTGCCAGAATTCACCATCTCCAACAACATCAAGCCAACACCTACCTTCACCAGCTTCCTCCTACGCCTCCACCAGATCATCATCCCACATCTCCAACAAAATCACCATCCCCGAACTCCGGAAAAACCACTCAGATGCAGGAATTCCCATACCTTACGCTGCAATAAAGCCGATCTCCTGAAGCTGTACTCTGCCATTGCTCCTCAGTCCCCGCCCACCATGGACACTGCAAGATCCTCCCGCTCATGCCACACCCCCTATCTCAACGTTCTACATCTCAAACTGAGCTTTCTCAACCAGGACAACCAAAAAAGCTACACAAAAAGTACAACAACCAGCAGGAAAACATCCAGACCACGCATTCAAGAAAACCGGACCACCCTGGCTACATCATTGCAACTTACAGATATTCCCCCAGACAATATTCCCTCTACAATACATACTATAAACCTTTTACCACCCCTCTCATTTGGCCTCCAGTTCCTCACTCCAGCTCTACGCCCAGCCCCCATTACACATCACTTCCATCAACCACACTCATATTCAGCTCCCCATACCCAATAATCCCCCTCACATATCTACACAGCTCATTCATACCACCACTTGCTCCAACCCCAATGCTTATCTCTCACCCCCTTTACACTCTCTAGTATTCCCCCTATAATCCCCCTTCTTCCCTTAACCAAGCACTCACTCACACTTCCAGCACTGTTCCAGCCCAACATCGATCTCACTACACTTCTTACACCATTACACCCTCTACGGCAGAACGACAGGTGGATTGCGGAGAATTCACACTCACACTTAAATCATCAATCACCACTCAAACACGCACCCTCTCATTAGCGGATTTTCAGGTAGCTTTTTCTAGATTCACTGACATTGTATGCTCAGTATTTCCCCATAGGAGACGCGAGCTAAACAATTACATGGCTATCATCTCGGTACTCGTGCTCTCCTATGGGGGAATGCATTTCTATACATACCACAAATTATTTTCCACCAAATGCTTTATCCGGGTAACTCAGTGGAATCAGTGTTCTTACTGGGGGGCTATGGATACCGATCGCCACAACAGGGTTTTTCTATGTTGTTGCAATCTCTCCTGCGAAGTCTGCCGTTCCAGTCTTCACCCTACCACTTCCTGTCCCTTTATTGTTCCTCCCTCAGATAAAGACTCCTTTAACTCAAGATCCACAACTTATGTTCCCCGTGTAGCGATCCCTGCTCTGCTTCCTCCTTCTCTTTTCTCCTCTTCCCATAGTTCTACATCCTCTAACCCATGCTTTAATTTCAATATTGCAAGATGCATCCGTCACCCCTCCAAATTTCCACACACATGCAATTATTGCGGTGGTGCGCACGCCCGCGTCGTTTGCCCAATCCAAAAACAAATAAAAAATCAAGAAATTACTTATCGACTCCTGTCAATGTATCTCAACTTGCATCTGAATTATGTTTTCACCCTGACTCTAACTTCTCTGAATTTCTCATTTCAGGTTTATCCTACGGATTCCATCCAGGCGTTTTGACTCTGCCCTCTTACAACCTGCGCTAACCTACAATCCGCTATCACTGAACCCGGGGTTGTGGACCAGCTAATTAAAAAAGAGATCGACAATAAATTTATGATCGGTCCTTTTTATAATTTTTTAAACAATACTGTTTATAAAGTTACAAAAGTTTTTTATAATCATGTTCTCCCCGTGTTGACGTGGGTTTCCTCTGGCTGCTCCAATTTTGATTTGTATATAAAGCACACCTGACAGATCAGTTAATGCTGTTTACACAGTTTCAAAAGTGTTTTGTAAAACAAAAAAAAAGAAAAAGTGTTTTGTAAATGTTTTGTATAATGTGTTATCTTGTCTGATTAAGCAATTAAGGATAATTCTACCAATACCACCTGCTAAAAAAGTAATTTGTACTCCGAGTAGTTTTTATGAAGAGTAATTTGTACTTTTACTTAAGTACTTTTTAACACCAGGACTTTTACTTGTAATTGAGTATAATTTTAGCAATATAACAGTACTTGTAATTGAGTATACATTTTTAGTACTCTTGCCACCACTGCCCAGCAGCTAGGAAATAATGCACTGTGAGAATTTGTGTGCCAAATGAATTTCCTTGTCTGATCACAAGGTGACAGCATTGTAGCAGAACCCTTTTGGTGAAAGTTAAAAAAATAAAAATGTAATTAAAATTATCTTTGTATACATGGCAGACATGAAAATACAACATATGAATTGTAGTAAAATATACTGTAATGTAAACTTCCCGAATCCAACTTTTATAAATATGTCCAACTGCAGCATTTTTTAAGTCAAAAATAGATAAAGAAAACCTTTTAATGAATCTGGTTGGTTTAAAGGGATCAATATCAAGGGCATATGACATGTAGACTTATAGTTGTACCTGTTGTATTAAGCTAGTATGCCAACTGGATATGGACCATTTGTCATAAATTTTAGCTTTTCTAAATATGAAATATGAATCTATTGGATTTAGATCTGGTGACTGTGGAGGCTGTTTGAGTACAATGAACTCATTCTCATATTCAAGAAACCAGTCTGAGATGATTCACGCTTTGTGACATGGTGCGTTATCCTGCTGGAATAGCCATAGAAGATGGGTACACTGTGGTCAAAAAGGGATGGACATGGTCAGCAACAATATTCAGGTAGACTGTGGCATTGATTCGATGCTCAATTGGTAATAATGGCCCAAAGTGTGCAAAGAAAATATCCACCACACCATTACACCACCAGCAGCAGCCTGAACCATTGATACAAGGCAGATCCATGCTTTCATGTTGTTGATGCCAAATTCTAACCCTACCATTCGAATGTCCCAGCAGAAATCGAGACTCATCAGACCAGGCAACAATTTTCAAATCTTCTATTGTCCAATTTTGGTGAGTCTGTGCAAATTGTAGCCTCAGTTTCCTGTTCTTAGCTGACAGGAGTGGCACCCAGTGTGGTCTTCTGCTGCTGTAGCCCATCTACCTTAAGGTTGAATGTGTTGTGCATTCAGAGATGCTCTTTTGCATGCCTTGGTTGTAATGAGTGGTATTTGAGTTACCGTTGCCTTTCTATCAGCTCAAACCAGTCTGGCCATTCTTCTCTTCTCTGGCATCAACAAGGCGTTTGCGCCAACAGAACTGCCACTGGATATTTTCTCTTTTTCGGACCATACTCTATAAACCCTAGAGATGGTTGTGCGTGAAAATTCCAGTAGATCAGTAGTTTCTGAAATACACAGACCAGCCTGTCTTGCAGCAACAGCCATGCCATGTTCAAAGTCACTTAAATAACCCCCCCCTAAATTCTGATGCTTGGTTTGAACTGCAGCAGATTGTCTACAGTCTACATGCCTAAATGCATTAAGTTGCTGCCATGTGATTGGCTGATTAGAAAGTTGCGTTAAGGAGAAGTTGGACAGGTGTACCTAATAAAGTGGCCGGGGTGGTGTGTGTGTGTGTGTATATATATATATATATATATATATATATATATATATAATATATATATATAAGTTTTACAATTATTTTTAGACCACAATGTAATTGCAAAATGGAACTGCTAGGTGATACATAGAACCCCTGGCAATTACAGCATCAAATTTTAATAATTCTACTAATAATGTAAACAATGGCACTAAAATGCAACAAATTTCCTATTTAAATTTAAAATAGATAATTAAGTGTATCTGAAAAAAATTGCCAATCAGAAGTGTTTATCACAATTTAAGATTGATGTTGTTTTAATGTTGAATCAACTGCTCAAAAAGTATAAAATTTTTCTTATATAAATGAGGAGCTGGGTTCATACCAAATGCAGAGCACACATTGCTTGAGTTCAATTATTTGAACTTGCGCAGTAGATGCGAATGAGGGGAATCATTACCACACTTACCACAAGGAGATGATTTGTGCATTTGCATTAATTTAGTTTCACATTTTGGTGTAAACCCAGTATAAGACCAACAGAGAAGGAATTAATCTGGTGAGAGCTATTATGATGACACCTTCACACTCTCATGTCACACATACACGCATAAAAATGTATATTTGCCTAAATTTTATAAAAAAAATAAGAGTTTGGAGAACTTCCAAAACATTTTTTTGTTCTTTGTATTTTAGTATTTTTTTTCTTATCTGCAGAACTACATTATTTACTGCTGTTGTTAATACTGTAATTATAAAGAAAAATAATTAAATAGTTAAAAGTCTAAAAAAAGTTTAAAAAGTGTCTTTTCAAACTTATACACTATGCACCACTTGTATTGTATTTACAACCCCAAATCAGAAAAGGTTGGGACAGAATGGAAAAACGCAAATAAAAAAGAAAGTAGTGATTTCTAACTTTGACATGTATTTTATTGCATACAATACAAAAAACATTATTTAATGTGTTACTCATGATTTTTTATTGTGTTTTGTTTTTTCTTTTCAAAATAAACATCATTGGAGACAGGTCAGGACTGCAGACAGGCCAGTCAAGAACTTGTATCCTCTTACTCCACAGCTAAGAGTTTGTGATGTGTGCAGAATGCAACATATTGTGCATATTGAGTTTAAATAATTGAACTCAAGCGATGTGGTGCTCTGCATTTGGTGTGAACCCAGCTCATCATTCATTTAAAATTTTGTGTGTATTTTGTCTGGTAACACTTTATTTTGATGGTCCATTTGAGTATTAGTAGACTGTCTGCTCAATATCTGTTGATACTAGAAGAAACTTTGCAGGTACAAGTCAACTTACATTAACTCTAGCCTCAATCTAACAGTCTACTTATAATCTAATGAGAATTAGTTGACATGTAGATGCAACATAACTTAAATTCAACAAACGGACCATCAAATAAAGTGTGACTAAATGTCTTCCTATCTTTCCTTGAGGAACATTGTTTTTAAACATTTCAATAATTTTCTCATGTATTTGTTGGCAAACTGGCGGTCCTCTGCCCGTCTTTGCTCCTAAAGTACTAGCCCTTTTTTTGGATGTTGGTTTTTGTTCCAAATAATTACAATCACCTGTCGACATCACCTCTATCAAATTGAATCATTTAACTAATTTACCTGATTATTAGCCCTAAATTGCTCCTGTCCCAACTTTTTTTGGAAAGTGTTGCAGGTCTAAATAACAGGAAAGGATGTATGTATATTTACAATGAAATGAGTTGACCAGAAAACATGAAATATTGTCTGCAATGAAATACATTCATTCATTTTCTTTTTAGCTTAGTCCCTTTATTAATCTGGGGTTGCCACAGCAGAATGAACCGCCAACTAATCCAGCACTTGTTTTAAGCAGCGGATGCCCATCCAGCTGCAATCCATCACTGGAAAACACCCATACAATATCATTTACACACATACACTATGGCCAATTTAGCTTACCTAATTCACCTATACCACATGTCTTTGGACTTGTGGGGGAAACCCACATTAACACGGAGAGAACATGCAAACTCCACACAGAAATGCCAACTGACCCAGCTGCGGCTTCAACCAGCGACCTTTGCTGTAAGGCGATTGTGCTACCCACTGCACCACCACGTCGCCCCCTATGAAATACCAAAGCCAAAGTAAATTTGTAACTTACTACTTTCTTGTTCTTCTTCTTCTTCACCAATTTCCGTTTTCCATACTGTCCCAACGTTTTCTAATTTGGGGTTGTATTTCAACCTGTAGACACACTGCTATATATAGGATATTTTAGAATATAGAATATTGTGATATTTTCAGTGATGACATATCACCGGTTCACTGATGCCAAGTATCAATATTTAATTAAATGTACAAAAGATCAGAATTAATTCATTAGTCTTTCACTGCAGCAGTTTACCCTTTTGGCTGCAGTGTTTACACAGCCACATTCACGTGGCACTTCCCATAATAGAGGAACAACAACACATCAGAGATGCACCAACGTTGTTTAAACCACTGACAGACAATCCACTGCAATGGTGAAAATCTCAAGCACATGGGTACCAGTGGTGTAGTCCTAAAAAAATGTAGAGACACTCTACAGTTTGACAAATATTACTGCTGTTAGGGCGCACTCACACTATGCTATCCTAACCATGCCCATGCCCGTTTCACGGATCGTTTGAGAAGTGTGAGTGCTCTGAATCAGGCTCAGGCACTTGGGCGGCCCTGCTCCAGTTGGAAGAGGTGTGCCAGAGCATGGTTCACTTGGGCTTTGGTGCGGTACGCTTGTAGTGTGAGTGCAAGCGCGCCTGAGCCCGAAACTGTAAAAGAGACGTGACTTAAGGGATTGTTTCATATAGATTTAGTAATCATTCTTACTGTTTAATGAACACAAACTGTCGTAGATTATTAAAGACACAAACCTCTCACTGCATGACAGCTGCACCTTCAGCAAACCTCATAACTCCTGCAGCATGAGGACTTTATGATTGTTTATGAGCATCAAAAGTGGCTGATCTGTTCGGCGAAATATTTGAATGCGTTTCACTGCATCCCAAGCAACCAAAACAATATAACTAAAGCAATCTCCACTGTGCTGAGCGAGAGCGCTTACTGAACAGCGCATCATTGATGACCTAAGCCTGCCCAGACCGAATGTAATGTGAGTGCGGGCCGTTGGGGGAGACGGGAGGGGGACAAGCGTGCTTTGGCCTGGTTCAAGGCAACTGTACATAGTGTGAGTACGCCCTTAGACAACATGATGTACTTTTGAAGCTTTTTTTAGTCAAGAATGCAGTTGTTTAGATTGCAACTATGAAGTTTATTTATAAGAATAGGGCCTATTTAAAAATATTTATAAAATATTTCCCTCTGCGGCTAATGATGTCAAATCCTCTCCTCTGCAGAATGTTGCTTCATGGGGGATATCATGGAGTTAGAATCCACCAAGTATGAGCCGTTGTTTGTCCAGCAGCTGCTGGCGGATGGTGTAGAAATGGAAGGGGATGAGGAGGAGGATGATGAGACACTAGCCCATCTCCTCCATGATGACCCAGAGGATGTCATTCACCCTTCTTCCCATGCATCCAGGCCGGCTAGCACCCAGAACGGCGAAATGGCATCAATGGTGGTGGATTGTGGTCTCACAGAGGTTTGTAAATGCTCTGCATGGCGTTTCCAGTAACCTCTGGTCGTCCGGGAGTTAAACAGGATGTTTATAACTGGAAAAGACTCATTCCCTGCACTCCCTCAGCAAAACAACTGCTTACCGCTCTCCCAGATTGCATTACGAAGATGAAGCGGTCATCGGATAAACCCTTTACCAACCGTGTGCCCATCAAGGGTTACTCATTGCTTGATGTAAACGAAATGGCTCTCTAACCGTCCCATGGTCGAGCAGACGGTGGCCCTTCACCTGCATCCAAACAGGTGGGCTGCTGTCTCATTGGAGACAAATAGAAAATATAGTATATATTATGATATATATCTTATACTGGATGTAAACCTCACTCCATGAAGGAGTGAATGTTCTGGTGCAACAGCAGCTGAATGCTAAGCCATGCTTTATCACATGTGTTCTCTCACACGTGCCCCTTAAATACTCCTAATTGCGGAGTAACTGCACCTGTGAGTTGAACTCTCCAATTTTGTAGACAGAGGCTGTTTCTCAAATGCAAGAACGCAAAGAACGGACTTGCGTTCTTATGAAGACCGGTCTTGCTAGGTCACCTCTGAAGAATGAACTGGGAGACCGCAAGGACAGAGAACATGTCCTGTGAGAAATGAAATGCTGCATTCTTCCCATGTTCTTCCTGATGGTCACAAGACCCTCGTGCATCTTTAACCAAAAATTTTTTAAACATTACAGCATTCATTCAACGATTTATTGTTTTTCCCCTTTTCACAATATATTCTATGCATAAAGACTTTACAAATATACATACACAATATAAATAAACTGATTTTAATACGAAGTTCAGCCAATAAATACCCTTAATGTCTTTATGCCTTTATTAAGATTTTCATGGTAATGTTTACTTTCACACGTTTCATTTAGGGAAACTCCTGAGATAAATAAGTTATGTCTCTGAACTTTAATAATAAATCCAAATAAAATGCAGCGCTTCCCACCTCCAGTCGCTATGACTTCTGGGACTTCCAGAGCGAGTTCGGTGCTCAAGTCTGCATCCATGTGTCTCTGATATCAGAACACATCCCGGAAGTTTCATGCGTCCTCTGTTCTTGCAGGCTTGTGTATTGAAACTATTTGAATTTTGGCAGTTGATTATGACGTTACATGAGAACACAGGGCAGATTGCTGAAGAACGTATATTGAGAAACAGCCATACATTTCAGTGTTATTGATCATAAAAGTGATTCCTCATATTGTTATACCTACCTGTCCTTCAGGGAATGAGAGTTACATTCATAACCGAGTTTCTCATAAGACCATGATGTTAATTATTATCTTAAATATAGTATATAAAAAATGCTTCATATTATACATGTAAAAAAAGGTTTTATAATGTGCAAATTTTTTTGAGTGAATATAGATTTAGGCTGTACTCATACTCTGCCTTTTGAACCAGGGATCGAACAAGTAGACCAGAGCCCGCGTTGGTTACGCTCGGGCAAGGTATGCTTGTGTTAGTGCCATGCATGCTTGAGTGTGAAACTGAAGATGCAACATTCTTTTAAGAGACTGTTTCATATGGATTTATCACTCATTCTAACTTTTTAATTCACATGAATCATAGTTTATCAAAGATGTAAGCTCATTACTACATTTAAGCTGCCACCTTTAGCACACCTCCTATACATGCAGCACAATGACTTTTTTGGAAATACTTGATAGTCAAAAGCAGTGGATCTGTTCAGCAAAAGATTCGGCTGTGTGCCATTGGGGGGGAGAGGAGGTTGGGAGATGGGGACTGGGGAGGGGGGACAAATCAAGCCCAGGCTCAACTCCAGAAAAACATAGTGTGAGTACACCCTTAGTTGTAAGACTGAAATTTAACTACAGTGGTTCTGTCTAGTTAAGCTAAATGACTTAAGAGGTGTGTTGGTGAAAAACTACATTTCTAATCAAACCATCCTTCTGCACAGGCCCGGCTCCACGAGGGGCCAGGGTGGGCCTGGCCCACCCAGTCGAGAGCTTGGCCCACCCTGGCCCCACATCAGATAATTTTTTTTTTTTTTGCGACGCGTTTTATAACTGAGAAAGTAGCATAACTACAATGTGACCATCAGCTTTAAAAACATGTTTTGGCAAGCCAGGCTCGTTTACAATCTTGATTAAAGTATTCCATTCATAAAATTTAAACCATTCAAGCTGCATTAGATGAAAGAGAACCTAATTTGGCATAGAGCGCAGATTTATGTTTTATATTTCCTTTTTATAACATTTCATACAGTTGCAATTAATATAATTGAAAGTCTTATAGAATGCGCACAGTTTAGCAGCACATTAGCTCTGGTGCATTAAATAATAATTAATAATAACATTAAGGTTTTTTTAAAAATCACAAAATATAGAAAATTGTATTGAACGTTGATATTTTTTCAAGATATCATCTTGAAGTTGAAAATTCCAGCATCGTGACTGAACTAGTTGAAGTTATTGTAAACATTATTATATGCATTAAAACAATATGGGTGATTTTATTACATGCATATTTGACATTTCATAAAGTTAAGGAATAAAATCTTTAAAAATAGCAATTATTTAAAAGTTTAATGTTTTACTTTTAGGGAAAAAAAGTTTTTTATATAAATCTGTTATGGATGATTTTAGTAATGTGTAGAAATAATGAAAAATCATAGCAAGAAAAATTATTTGGGTAGTTACTAAATTGTAACTGAATTGACAATTTACAATTTTACAACTTTTTAGCTAGACATTCTACTTACTATAAGTGGTAAGATCACATGACACTAATGTAACACAGTCCGGAGATAAATTCCATTATGGTCCCAAAAGAGTCTGGGTTCCTTTTTACGTGAGTTTATGACCCTGGTGCCAGCAAATCTGTTATTCTGTGACACCTTCATTCTAACAGGACACTTAACAGATTGCTTCAGCCCTCTCAGTTCGGGCTTCAAAGGAACAGGCTTACAGAAACCTTACCTTTCTGTCTATACACAGACATTCCGCAATATTGAAAAGGGCATTTAGAACTCAAAATTGCTGTTCCGAAGTACACATAACTTTTGTAATTTGTATACTCCCTTATATAACCTGTACCCCTTGTATTTTTAACCTTTTTGAAGCATTAGAAAATCGTATCCTCCAATCTGCGTTTCAAACTCCACGCCAGCAAAGGACTTCTTAAAGGACTTCTTCCAAGCATCCGAGAAACCCACACAACAAGAGCCAATAACAGGTATTATTTATGCGTTTAAGGCCTTGCCCCTTTATCAAAGGTGTTTTATTTCATAGTCTTGGTGGTTCTTAATAGTTGTGTGGAACTGAGTTAGATTTGCCATTCTTTTACTGAAATTCTTTTACTTCCTCACTTTCTTTCTTTTTATGTTTTGTACGTGTGTTTGTATATGTTAGACTAGTCAATAAATCATGCTATAACCACATTAGATTGCCTTTGTTTTGCCTCACAGAAACAGTCACTTTAACCATAGATCTTGCTACAAGCTACAAGTAAGTTTACTAAAACTGCTAAACTATTCATCTACTTCACAAGAAGTAGTTATAATTCCCTTTCTAAATAAATAAATAATTACAGAGTTCGCCCAGACGAGCGGGTGAAGTCATTGTTATATTTATTTAGGTTACTTTACAATACGTTATTAATAAATTGATTATTAATATTCATACACTGAGCTAATTTCGCTACACTAATGAAATCAGGATTAAAGTGATTATAAATCGTCCAATGTGTGATTAATGAAATATTCAGTTTTCTTTTTGAAATTGTGGTAACTGTATTGACAGTTTACAGTTTAAATATTTAAAATTAAAATATTTTATAGGGCACATAGGTTACCCCTTTTTTCATATTTAATATAAGTCTTTTGTGTCCCCAGAATGTGTCTGTAAAGTTTCAGCTCAAAACCCATCAGATTATTTATTATAGCTGTTTGAAGTGTCTATATTATAGCTGGAAAAAAGATTTTGCTGTTTTTTTTTGCACTGGGCCTTTAAGGCTATTCCTCCCCGCCCACCGTTCCCACGTGCCTGTCAGCAATCGCCGCCCTCGGCTGCCTCAGGAAGCAGATCTCATGTAACGTGTGTGAGAAATACTACAGTAAGAACTTAACAATCAGTATTTGATGCAGTTTTTTGTGGATTTGCAACAATGAGTCACAACAATGTCATTACAAAGTTCATGCACACACACACAGCAAGGACACAAACACATAGCGCAGACACATACACACACACACACACAAACTAGCGCAGACATACACAAACACATAGCTCAGACACGCAGACACACACAGAGAGAGAGATAGAGATAGACAGCGCGTTAAGCTTTGCACTCGTTTTGCACGCATATGTGACATGATACTGGTAATATCCACTGCTGTATGGATATCTCTTATATTAATGTACAAAATAAACCTGATTTAACGCCCACAAACCGCGATTGAAGCGTCTTCCTTTATAATTGTTCTGACACGCGGCTGTGCTGATTAAGTGAATCTGAAGTGAATCGCTGTACTTTATAACACACATGCTCTGTTTTAAGACATTTTAAATTTGTAAAACTCACTCTTTATCACGTTTGATGATGATTGATGACTCTAGCGAACTGAACACACCTTTTATTCCCGGCTGTTTTGCGCTCGTCCTGTCTTGATATGATTATACATGTGACTACCGGACATGTTAATGCGCGCAACTGTCAATCAATATTGGGGGCGGGGGGGACTGCACTCCCATGTAAAGTTGCGGTCGATCTGAAAACCGCTCCAATTGGTCCATCGTTTTTATGTTGTTAAATTTGAAAAAAAAAGGACTGAGTGTGTTTATTTCACCCCAATATGACAGTTTATACACTATACTTACACATATTTCTGTCCAAATAGCTTGAAAAGTAGATTTTTCACCATAGGTGCCCTTTAAAGAAAAGCAAAATTAAATATTTTTATCACACAATGATACATGATGGAAAAAATACACTGATTAGTTCGGACATCATGAAATCATGAGTTTTGGTAATTTAGGATACTTTTTACAGAGAATATTTTATTGTTATGACATGTAACATCTTGTGATCAATGAAAATGATGAAAACATTTTAAAAATAATCAAAATGGAACAAATTTTTTAAAACCTGAAAAAGGATGGCTTTGGTCATAAATGTACCTGCAACTATAGAATCACCCATATACAAAGAGAGAGGGAGGGAGGGAGAGAGACAGACAGAGAGAGACAGAGGCCCAAGCAAGAGCTAAATCAAAAGCCAAAGAGAAGCCAGAGCAAAAACGACCAGAGAGTCAAGTTACAATCAGCACTTCTGTCTTTGGAATCTGTATAAGTCTTTTTTGCAAAAAAAAACACCAAATTTATTGCATATAGTTGCATACCTGTGGATTTTATCGCAAATGCCTTGACAATAGGTACCAACTTGCAATATTGAAAATTGAATTGTAGTATTTAAAAACATTTTCACAGTGATCAATTCCTAATTTAAAAGTGCATGGGCTGTTTTATTATTATTATTATTAAATAATAAAAAACAATAAACAAATCTAATTTTGTCAGCTGTAGTACTGTATGTAATTGATATACTATGTGATCAGGTAAGATGCTGTCAATTTCTGTGTCATAGGCTCACATTATTTTGGCAACTGCTTTCCTCTTTTTTTTATTCTTCACACTTAAATATATTTTAATTCTTACACTTCTGCTATTTTGATTTTTTTGCCGTTCACACGTTAATCATTGTTATCCATCATGGGTATCATTGTTGGTTGGTAGATTAATAGTAAGGGTTGATAAATGTGCAGAAGTATATTTTTGTCCTGTTTTACATAAGGCTTTTTATGTAGGCTACAATCCCTCTAGAACAGGAGGCAATAGGCTTAAGAAGCTTGCACTGACAATGGCACATTAGACGTAAATACATTCTGGGTAATGCAATATTATAATGTGATGTTGTTTATCATAGACTGTAAAAATATGAAAAAAACTCTTGACAACAAATGTTTTTTTATAAGGTTTACCTAATATTTTAGTCAGTTTGACTTATGTAAGTTGAGATGATTAGAAATGTAATTTGATTCATCTAAACAATTTAAGGCAGTAAGATTTACAAGGTATATATTAAGATGTCATTTAAATAACAATAGCCTATAGACAATAATGAACAATAGTAGCTTAGTTTTTTCACACTGGCAATGGTTTTGTGTGAAACACTGTGGGTGATTAAATAACACTTATGTTACTAAGTACTGTATAGTGAATATATTTATCTATCCTTGGTTACCATGCATAGCTAGCTTTATTGGTCCCATTCTAACTTGTTTTGTGTTCTGGTTAACTATGTATTATGGTGCTTGAAAGCCAGCATATTGTTATCTATCTTAAACTTATTATTATGGTGGCTTGAAAAGCCAGCATATTGTTATCTATCTTAAACTTATTATTATTAGGGTGCTTGAAAAGCCAAGCATATTGTTATCTATCTTAAACTTATTATTATTCTTCTTCTTCTTCTTCTGAGACTAATTTCTAAGTGTATCTCCTCCTAGGCCTTTCAAGCTACATACTTCAAACTTTCGTCAAACCTTCGAACTGGTCTGACTCGGTTGCTATATCTTTTCTAACTGATCCGACTTTGGGTTTTCCGAAAACGACCCAGAAAATCCCAAAAGTCCCATTGACTTAACATTGGGTCAAACTTTGTGAGCTCATAACTCTGCATCAGACTGTCCTACAGACTTCTAACTGGACTCATTTAACTCAGTCTAGCCGCAGCCAATAACTGATGACTTTTTAACTTACTAGCCACTCCCTAGCAACCACTTACAGCACCCTAGCAACTGGTCCCATAGACTTCCATTGTAAAAGACTCCCATTTACTTAACATTGGATCAACCTTTGTGAGCTCATAACTCTGCATCAGACTGTTCCTACAGACTAGAGTCTGCCTCATTCAACTCAGTCTAGCCAGCAGCCAATCACTGATTACCTTTAAACTTAACTAGCCACCCCTAGCAACCAATTTCAGCACCCTAGCAACTGTCCCAGAGACTGTGACTAGCTATTCTAAACACACGCTAACAGTTTTAAACATCCCTAACTGACATGCTAATCTTGCTAGAAAGGTGCTAGCAACACGATAGTGACATGCTAGTCATGCTAGTAACATGCTAATTCATGCTAGAATCATGCTAAGTAACAGGCTATACCATGCTAATATCATGCTAGTTAATGCAAGAAACATGAGTCATGCTAGAATCAGGCTAGTAACATGCTAATTCATGCTAGAATCATGCTAGTACATGCTAATTCATGCGAGAATCATGCTAGTAACATGCTAATTCATGCTAAAATCATGCTAGTAACATGCTAATTCATGCTAGAATCATGCAATACATGCTAATTCATGCTAGAATCATGCTAGTAACATGCTAATTCATGCTAGAAACATGCTAGTAACATGCTAATTCATGCTAGTAACATGCTAGTAACATGCTAATCCATGCTAGAATCATGCTAGTAACATGCTAATTCATGCTAGAATCATGCTAGTAAAATGCTAATTCATGCTAGAATCATGCTAGTAACATGGTAATTCATGCTAGAATCATGCTAGTAACATGCTAATTCATGCTAGAATCATGCTAGTAACATGCTAATTCATGCTAGAATCATGCTAATAACATGCTAATTCATGCTAGAATCATGCTAGTAACATGCTAATTCATGCTAGAAACATGCTAATTCATGCTAGAATCATGCTAGTAACATGCTAATTCATGCTAGAATCATGCTAATAACATGGTAATTCATGCTAGAAACATGCTAATTCATGCTAGAATCATGCTAATAACATGCTAAATCATGCTAGAAACATGCTAGTAACATGCCAATTCGTGCTAGAAACATGCTAGTAAACATGCGAATTCATGCTAGAATCATGCTAGTAACATGCTATTCATGCTAGAATCATGCTAGTACATGCTAAGTCATGCTAGAATTCATGCTAATAACATGCTAATTCCATGCTAGAAGACATGCTAATTCATGCTAGAATCATGCTAGAACATGCTAGTAACATGCTAATTCATGCTAGAAACATGCTAGTAACATGCTAATTCATGCTAGAATCATGCTAGTAACATGCTAATTCATGCTAGAAACATGCTAGTAACATGCTAACTCATGCTAGAAACATGCTAGTAACATGCGAATTCATGCTAGAATCATGCTAAGTTCATGCTAGAAACATGCTAGTAACATGCTAATTCATGCTAGAATCATGCTAGTTTACATGCTAATTATGTTAGAATCATGCTAGTTACTTGCTAATTCATGCTAGTACAATGCTAATTCAGACTCCGGCTTTTTCAAGCCACCATAAAGTTTGTCCTCAAACTTTAATATCTAGTTATTCTTCTTCTTCTTCTTCTTATTATTCTTCTGAGACTAATTTCTAAGTGTATCTCCTCCGAGGCCTTTCAAGCTACATACTTCAAACTTTCGTCAAACCTTCAAACTGGTCTGACTCGGGTTGCTATATCTTTTCTAACTGATCCGACCTTGGGTTTCCGAAAAACGACCCAGAAAAAATCCCAAAAGTCCCATTGACTTAACATTGGGTCAAACTTTGTGAGCTCATAACTCTGCATCAGACTGTCCTACAGACTTCTAACTGGACTCATTTAACTCAGTCTAGCCAGCAGCCAATAACTGATGACTTTTTAACTTACTAGCCACTCCCTAGCAACCACTTACAGCACCCT
This sequence comes from Danio aesculapii, assembly GCF_903798145.1. Lineage (NCBI taxonomy): Eukaryota > Metazoa > Chordata > Actinopteri > Cypriniformes > Danionidae > Danio > Danio aesculapii. The sequence goes on along the minus strand of NC_079440.1, from coordinate 26,164,738 downwards.
AGCAACTGTCCCATAGACTTCCATTGTAAAAGACTCCCATTTACTTAACATTGGATCAACCTTTGTGAGCTCATAACTCTGCATCAGACTGTCCTACAGACTAGAGTCTGGCCTCATTCAACTCAGTCCTAGCCAGCAGCCAATCACTGATTACCTTTAAACTTACTAGCCACTCCCTAGCAACCAATTTCAGCACCCTAGCAACTGTCCCAAGAGACTGTGACTAGCTATTCTAAACACACGCTAACAGTTTTAAACATCCTACTGACAATGCTAATCTTGCTAGAAAGGTGCTAGCAACACGATAGTGACATGCTAGTCATGCTAGTAACATGCTAATTCATGCTAGAATCATGCTAACAACATGCTAATTCATGCTAGAAACAAGCTGATTCATGCTAGAATCATGCTAGTACATGCTAGTTACATGCTAATTAATGCTAGAATCATGCTAAGTTACATGCCTAATTCATGCTAGAAACATGCTAATTCATGCTAGAATCATGCTAACAACATGCTAATTCATGCTAGAAACATGCCTAGTAACATGCTAATTCATGCTAGAAACATGCTAGTAACAGTGCTAGAATCAATGCTAGTAACATGCTAATTCATGCTAGAAACAGCTAGTAAACATGCTAATTCATGCTAGAATCATGCTAGTAACATGCTAATCCATGCTAGAATCATGCTAGTAACATGGTAATTCATGCTAGAATCTTGCTAGTAACATGCTAATTCATGCTAGAATCATGCTAATAACATGCTAATTCATGCTAGAATCATGCTAGTAACATGCTAATTCATGCTAGAAACATGCTAGTAACATGCTAATCCATGCTAGAATCATGCTAGTAACATGCTAATTCATGCTAGAATCATGCTAATAATATGCTAATTCATGCTAGAAACATGCTAATTCATGCTAGAATCATGCTAATAACATGCTAATTCATGCTAGAGACATGCTAGTAACATGCAAATAATGCTAGAAACTTGCTAGTAACATGCTAATTCATGCTAGAATCATGCTAGTAACATGCTAATTCATGCTAGTATCATGCTAATAACATGCTAATTCATGCTAGAAACATGCTAGTAACATGCTAATCCATGCTAGAATCATGCTAGTTACATGCTAATTCATGCTATAATCATGCTAGTAACATGCTAATTCATGCTAGAATCATGCTAATACATGCTAATTTATGCTAAATCATGCTAGTAACATGCTAGTCATGCTAGAACATGCTAAGTAACATGCTAATTCATGCTAGAAACATGCTAGTAACATGCTAATTCATGCTAGAATCATGCTAGTAACATGCTAATTCATGCTAGAAATCATGCTAATAACATGCTAATTCATGCTAGAAACATGCTAATATCATGCTAGAATAATGCTAGATCATGCTAAACCTGTATTAACATGCTAATTCATCTAGAACATGCAGTAACATGCTAATTCATGCTAGAATCAGCTAGTAACATGCTAATTCATGCTAGAAAAAATGCTAGTAACATGCGTAATTCATGCTAGAAACATGCTAGTAACATGCTAATTCATGCTAGAATCATGCTAATTCATGCTAGAAAAATGCTAGTAACATGCTAATGCTGCTAGAAGCATGCTAGTAACATGCTAATTCATGCTAGAAACATGCTAGTAACATGCTAATTCATGCTAGAATCATGCTAGTAACATGCTAATTCATGCTAGAATCATGCTAGTAACATGCTAATTCATGCTAGAATCATGCTAGTAACATGCTAATTCAGGCTAGAATCATGCTAGTAACATGCTAATTCATGCTAGAATCATGCTAGTAACATGCTAATTCATGCTAGAATCATGCTAATATATGCTAATTCATGCTAGAAACATGCTAGTAATGCTAAATTAAATCATGCTAGAATCATGCTAGTAACATGCTAATTCATGCTAGAATCATGCCAGTTAACATGCTAATTCATGCTAGAATCATGCTAGTAACATGCTAATTCATGCTAGAAACATGCTAATTCATGCTAGAATCATGCTAGTAACATGCTAATTCATGCTAGAATCATGCTAATAACATGCTAATTCATGCTAGAAACATGCTAATTCATGCTAGAATCATGCTAGAAACATGCTAAATCATGCTAGAAACATGCTAGTACATGCTATGTCATGCTAGAAACAATGCCAATTCATGCTAGAATCTGCTAGTAACATGCTAATTCATGCTAGAAACATGCTAACTCATGCTAGAAACATGCTAGTAACATCTAATTCATGCTAGAATCATGCTAGGTTCATGCTAGAATCATGCTAGTTACATGCTAATTTATGTTAGGAATCATGCTAGTTACTTGCTAATTCATTCTAGTAAATGCTAATTCAGACTCGGCTTTTCAAGCCACCATAAAGTTTGTCCTCAAACTTTAATATCTAGTTATTATTATTAGGCTGGCTTGTCAAAGCCAACCTACTGTTATCCTATTTAAAACTTATTAGTTCTTTTTTTTTTTTATTATTATTCTTCTCTTCTGAGACTAAAAAGTAAACTCTATCTCCGCCTCCTAGAGCTTTCGAGCTATGGACCACCAAACTCGCACCATACCTCCGAACTATTCGGACTCGGATTGCTATATCTTTCCGACTGATCCGACTTCGGTTTTCCGAAACACCCCCGGGACCACCGGAAAAATCCCATAGACTTAACATGGGATCAAACTTTGTGAGCTCATAACTCTGCGTCAGACTGTCGCACAGACTTCTAACTGGGCTCATTTAACTCAGACTATCAATCTGCCAATGACTGATCACCTTAAACTTTCTAGCCACGCCCTAGCAACCACTTTTGGACCCTAGAAACTGTCCCATAGACTTCCATTGCAAAAGACTGTCATTGACTTAACATTGAATCAAACTCTGAGAGCTCATAACTCTGCATCAGAGTGTCACACTGACTCTAACTGGGCTCATTTAACTCAGACTACCAAACTGCCAATCACTGATGAGCTTTTAACTTTCCTAGCCACACCCTAACAACTAGATACTGCACCCTAGCAACAACTGTCCCATAGACTTCCATTGCAAAAGACTGTCATTGACTTAACATTAGATCAAACTTTGTGACCTCATAGCTTTCCATCAGACTGTCATACTTATCTATCTATCTATCTATCTATCTATCTATCTATCTATCTATCTATCTATCTATCTATCTATCTATCTATCTATCTATCTATCTATCTATCTATCCTTTTTCAAACTGTTTTCATCTATCTATCTATCTATCTATCTATCTATCGATCTCTATCTATCTATCTATCTATCTATCTATCTATCTATCTATCTATCTTTTTTCAAACTGTTTTATCTATCTATCTATCTATCTATCTATCTATCTATCTAGTCTATCTATCTATCTATCTATCTATCTATCTATCTATCTATCTATCTATCAACTGTTTTTATATCTATCTATCTATCTATCTATCTATCTATCTATCTATCTATCTATCTGTCTGTCTGTCTGTCTGTCTGTCTGTCTGTCTGTCTGTCTATCTATCTATCTATCTATCTATCTATCTATAAGAACATGCTAATTCATGCTAGAGTCATGCTAGTAACATGCTAATTCATGCTACAATCATGCTAGTAACATGCTAATTCATGCTAGAAATCATGCTAGTAACATGCTAATTCATGCTAGAATCATGCTAGTAACATGCTAGTTCATGCTAGAATCATGCTAGAACGATGCTAATTCATGCTAGAATCATGCTAGTAACATGCTAATTCATGCTAGAATCATGGCTAATAACATGCTAATTCATGCTAAGAGACGATGCTAATTTATGCTAGAGTCATGCTAGTAAACATGCTAATTCATGCTAGAATCATGCTAGTAACATGCTAATTCATGCTAGAATCAGGCTAGTAACATGCTAATTCATGCTAGAATCATGCTAGTTACATGCTAATTCGTAGCTAGAACGGTGCTAATTCATGCTAGAATCATGCTAGTAACATGCTAATTCATGCTAGAATCATGCTAGTAACATGCTAGTTCATGCTAGAATCATGCTAGAACGATGCTAATTCATGCTAGAAGCATGCGTAGTAACATGCTAATTCATGCTAGAATCATGCTAGTAACATGCTAATTCATGCTAGAATCATGCTAGTAACATGCTAATTCATGCTAGAATCATGCTAATTCATGCTAGAATCATGCTAGTGACATGCTAATTCATGCTAGAATCATTGCTAGTAAACATGTTAATTTAATGCTAGTACCATGCTAATTCATGCTAGAATCATGCTAGTAACATGCTAATTCATGGTAAGAATCATGCTAGTACATTCTAATTCATGCTAGAATGATGCTAATAACATGCTAATTCATGCTAAAATCATGCTAATAACATGCTAATTCATGCTAGAATCATGTTAGTAACATGCTAATTCAACGCTAGAATCATGCTAGTAACATGCTAATTCATGCTCGAATCATGCTAGTAACATGCTAATTCATGCTAGAACATGCTAGTAACATGCTAATTCATGCTAGAATCATGCTAGTAACATAATAATTCATGCCTAGAATCATGCTAATGACCTGCTAATTCATGCTAGAATCATGCTAGTAACATAATATTCATGCTAGAAGCATGCGAATAACAGGCTAAGTCATGCCTAGAATCATGCTAATTGACCTGCTAATTCATGCTAGAAATCATGCTAGTAACTGATGCTAATTCATTGCTAGAATCATGCTATTAACATGCTAATTCATGCTAGTACCATGCTAATTCATGCTAGAATCATGCTAGTAACATGCTAATTCATGCTAGAATCATGGTAATAACATGCTAGTGTCCAATGCTAGAATCATGCTAGTAACATGCTAATTCATGCTAGAATCATGCTAATAACATGCTAATTCATGGTAGAATCATGCTATGACATGCTAATCGTCTATCTATCTATCTATCGATCTATCTATCTAGCTATCTATCTATCTATCTATCTATCTATCTATCTATCTATCTATCTATCTATCTATCTATCTATCTATCTATCTATCTTTTCACACTTTTTAAAACGGTTTAAACTAAATAAACTATTACCCGACAGACTTTCACAAGCCAGCCTCAAGTTTGTCCTCAACTTTAATAATCTAGTTATTATGGTGGCTTGAAAAGCCAGCATATGTTATCTATCTTAACTTATTATTATGAGGCTGGCTTGTGTAGCAAGCCAGACTACTGTTATCCTATTTAAACTTATTATTATTTTTTTTTTATTATTCTTCTTCGGAGACTAAATTTCTAACTCTATCTCCTCCTAGAGCTTTCAGCTATGACCCACCAAACTCGCTCCAGACCTCCGAACTATTCGGACATCGGATTGCTATATCTCCTCAGACTGATCCGACTTTCGGTTTCCGAAAAAACGTCCCGGGACCAACCGAAAAATCCCATAGACTTAACATGGGATCAACTTTGTGACCTCAAAACTCTGCGTCAGACTGTCACACCCGACTTCTAACTGGGCTCATTTAACTCAGACTAACAACTGCCAATAACTGATGACTTTAAAACTTTGTAGCCACGCCCTAGCAACCACTGTTTGGACCTAGAAACTGTCCCATAGACTTCCATTGCAAATGATGCTCATTGACTTTACATTGGATCAAACTTTGTGAGCTCATAACTCTGCATCAGACTGTCATAAAGACTATGGCTGGGCTCATTTAACTCAGTCTAGCCAGCAGCCAATCACTGATGGCCTTTTAACTTTCTAGCCACACCCTAACAACCAGATACTGCACCTTAGCAACTGTCCCATAGACTTCCATTATAGAGGCCCAGATTGATATCGTCCTGCCTGCAGTGTTATAGAGACATGGGGGTTGTTTTTTAACTGTCATACTGGCAAGAAGCTTTGATACACCATCAGTCCTAAGCTGTCAATCAACTCCATAGCAAACAAAACAGACTAACCTAGCAACGATATAACAGCAGCTATATCTCAGTAACATAAACATCGTAGAGAAGCGGGGGTTTGGCTTATTTGACTCCATGCTAGCACACAATAATCCTGTATGGTTCACATGCTAGCAATGACTAGCACATGCTAAATTCATGCTAGAAATCATGCTAGTTACATGGTAATTCATGCTAGAATCATGCTAGTAACATGCTAATTGATGCTAGAATCATGCTAGTAACATGCTAATTCATGCTAGAATCATGCTAGTAACATGCTAATTCATGATAGAATCATGCTAGTAACATGCTAATTCATCTAGAACGATGCTAAGTCATGCTAGAATCATGCTAGTAACATGCTAATTCATGCTAGAATCATGCTAGTAAACATGCTAATTCATGCTAGAATCATGCTTGTAACATGCTAATTCATGCTAGAATCATGCTAGTAACATGCTAATTCATGCTAGAATTATGCTAGTAACATGCTAATTCATGCTAGAATCATGCTAGTAACATGCTAATATATGCTAGAATCATGCTAGTAACATGCTAATTAATGCTAGAATCATGCTAGTAACATGCTAATTCATGCTATAAACGATGCTAATTCATGCTAGAATCATGCTAATAACATGCTAATTCATGCTAGAATCATGCTAGTAACATGCTAATTCATGCTAGAATCATGCTAGTAACATGCTAATTCATGCTAGAACGATGCATATTCATGCTAGAATCATGCTAGTAACATGCTAATTCATGCTAGAATCATGCTAGTAACATGCTAATTCATGCTAGAATCATGCTAGTAACATGCTAATTCATGCTAGAATCATGCTAGTAACATGTTAATTCATGCTAGAAATCATGCTAGTAATATGCTAATTCATGCTAGAATCATGCTAGTTACATGGTAATTCATGCTAGGAAACATGCTAGTAACATGCTAATTCATGCTAGAAACATGCTAGTAACGTGCTAGAATCATGCTAGTAACATGCTAGTAACATGCTAATTCATGCTAGAACGATGCTAATTCATGCTAGAATCATGCTAGTAACATGCTAATTCATGCTAGAATCATGCTAGTAACATGCTAATTCATGCTAGAATCATGCTTGTAACAGGCTATTCATGCTAGAATCATGCTAGTAACATGCTAATTCATGCTAGAAATCATGCTAGTAACATGCTAATTCATGCTAGAATCATGCTAGTAACATGCTAATATATGCTAGAATCATGCTAGTAACATGCTAATTCATGCTAGAATCATGCTAGTAACATGCTAATTCCATGCTAGAACGATGCTAATTCATGCTAGAATCATGCTAGTAACATGCTAATTCATGCTAGAATCATGCTAGTAACATGCTAATTCATGCTAGAATCATGCTAGTAACATGCTAATTCATGCTAGAATCATGCTAGTAACATGCTAATTCATGCTAGAACGATGCTAATTCATGCTAATTCATGCTAGAATCATGCTAGTAACATGCTAATTTATGCTAGAATCATGCTAGTAACATGCTAATTCATGCTAGAACGATGCTAATCATGCTAGAATCATGCTAGTAACATGCTAATTCATACTAGAACGATGCTAATTCATGCTAGAATCATGCTAGTAACATGCTAATTCAGGCTAATTTATGCTAGAATCATGCTAGTTACATGCTAATTCATGCTAGAATTATGCTAGTAACATGCTAATTCATGCTAGAATCATGCCTAGTAACATGCTAATTCATGCTAGAATAATGCTTGTAACATGCTAATTCATGCTAGAATCATGCTAGTAACTTGCTAATTCATGCTAGAATCATGCTAGTACATGCTAATTCATGCTAGAATGAGGCTAATTCATGCTAGAATCATGGTTACTAAACATGCTAATTCATGATAGTAACATGCTAATTCATGCTAGAATCATGCTAGTAACAATGCATAATTCATGCTAGAAACGATGCTAATTCATGCTAGAATCATGCTAGTAACATGCTAATTCATGCTAGAATCATGCTATAACATGCTAGAAATCATGCTTGTAACATGCTAATTCATGCTAGAATCATGCTAGTAACATGCTAACTCATGCTAGATCATGCTAGTAACATGCTAATTCATGCTAGTAACATGCTAATTCATGTTAGAATCATGCTAGTAAACATGCTAATTCATGCTATAATCATGCTAATTCATGCTAGACTCATGCTAATTCATGCTAGAATCATGCTAGTAACATGCTAATTCATGCTAGAATCATGCTAGTAACGTGCTAATTCATGCTAGAATCATGCTAGTAACCGTGCTAATTCATGCTAGAATCATGCTAATTCATGCTAGAATCATGCTAGTAACATGCGAATTCATGCTAGAACCATGCTAGTAACATGCTAATTCATGCTAGAACCATGCTAGTAACATGCTAATTCATGCTAGAATCATGCTTATTCATGCTAGAATCATGCTAGTAACATGCTAAATCATGCTAGAATCATGCTAGTAACATGCTAATTAATGCTAGAATCATGCTAGTAACATGCTAATTCATGCTAGAATCATGCTAGTAACATGCTACTTCATACTAGAATCATGCTAGTAACATGCTAATTCATGCTAGAAATCATGCTAGCAATATGCTAATTCATGTTAGAATCATGCTAGTAACATGCTAATTCATGCTAGAATCATGCTAGTAACATGCTAATTCATGCTAGAATGATACTAGTAACATGCTAGTTCATGCTAGAATCATGCTAGTAACATGCTAATTCATGCTAGAATCATGCTAATAACATGCTAATTAATAGTAGAATCATGCTAATGACATGCTAATTGTTCTATCTATCTATCTATCTATCTATCTATCTATCTATCTATCTATCTATCTATCTATCTATCTATCTATCTATCTATCTATCTATCTATCTATCTTTTCATACTTTTTAAAACTACTTTAAACTAAATAAACTATTACCAACAGACTTTCACAAGCCAGCCTCAAAGTTGTCCTCAAACTTTAATAATCTAGTTCTTCTTCTTCTTCTTCTGAGACTAATTTCTAAGTGTATCTCCTCCTAGGCCTTTCAAGCTACATACTTCAAACTTTCGTCAAACCTTCGAACTGGTCTGACTCGGGTTGCTATATCTTTTCTAACTGATTCGACCTTGGGTTTTCCGAAAAACGACCCAGAAAAATCCCAAAAGTCCCATTGACTTAACATTGGGTCAAACTTTGTGAGCTCATAACTCTGCATCAGACTGTCCTACAGACTTCTAACTGGACTCATTTAAACTCAGTCTAGCCAGCAGCCAATAACTGATGACTTTTTAACTTACTAGCCACTCCCTAGCAACCACTTACAGCACCCTAGCAACTGTCCCATAGACTTCCATTGTAAAAGACTCCCATTTACTTAACATTGGATCAACCTTTGTGAGCTCATAACTCTGCATCAGACTGTCCTACAGACTAGAGTCTGGCCTCATTCAACTCAAGTCTAGCCAGCAGCCAATCACTGATTACCTTTAAACTTACTAGCCACTCCCTAGCAACCAATTTCAGCACCCTAAGCAACTGTCCCAGAGACTGTGACTAGCTTTCTAACACATGCTAACAGTTTAAACTTCCTACTGACATGCTAATCTTGCTAGAAAGGTGCTAGCAACACGATAGTGACATGCTAGTCATGCTAGTAACATGCTAATTCATGCTAGAATCATGCTAACAACATGCTAATTCATGCTAGAAACAAGCTGATTCATGCTAGAATCATGCTAGTAACATGCTAATTCATGCTAGAATCATGCTAGTAACATGCTAATTCATGCTAGAATCATGCTAGTAACATAATAATTCATGCTAGAATCATGCTAATGACCTGCTAATTCATGCTAGAATCATGCTAGTAACATAATAATTCATGCTAGAATCATGCTAATAACATGCTAATTCATGCTAGAATCATGCTAATGACCTGCTAATTCATGCTAGAATCATGCTAGTAATATGCTAATTCATGCTAGAATCATGCTATTAACATGCTAATTCATGCTAGTAACATGCTAATTCATGCTAGAATCATGCTAGTAACATGCTAATTCATGCTAGAATCATGGTAATAACATGCTAGTTCATGCTAGAATCATGCTAGTAACATGCTAATTCATGCTAGAATCATGCTAATAACATGCTAATTCATGGTAGAATCATGCTAATGACATGCTAATCGTTCTATCTATCTATCTATCTATCTATCTATCTATCTATCTATCTATCTTTTCACACTTTTTAAAACGGTTTTAAACTAAATAAACTATTACCGACAGACTTTCACAAGCCAGCCTCAAAGTTTGTCCTCAAACTTTAATAATCTAGTTATTATGGTGGCTTGAAAAGCCAGCATATTGTTATCTATCTTATTATTATTAGGCTGGCTTGTGTAGCAAGCCAGACTACTGTTATCCTATTTAAACTTATTATTATTTTTTTTTTATTATTCTTCTTCTGAGACTAAATTTCTAACTCTATCTCCTCCTAGAGCTTTCAAGCTATGACCACCAAACTCGCTCCAGACCTCCGAACTATTCGGACTCGGATTGCTATATCTCCTCAGACTGATCCGACTTTCGGTTTTCCGAAAAACGTCCCGGGACCACCGGAAAAATCCCATAGACTTAACATGGGATCAAACTTTGTGACCTCAAAACTCTGCGTCAGACTGTCACACAGACTTCTAACTGGGCTCATTTAACTCAGACTATCAAACTGCCAATAACTGATGAGCTTTAAACTTTGTAGCCACGCCCTAGCAACCACTTTTGGACCCTAGAAACTGTCCCATAGACTTCCATTGCAAATGATGCTCATTGACTTTACATTGGATCAAACTTTGTGAGCTCATAACTCTGCATCAGACTGTCATAAAGACTAATGGCTGGGCTCATTTAACTCAGTCTAGCCAGCAGCCAATCACTGATGGCCTTTTAACTTTCTAGCCACACCCTAACAACCAGATACTGCACCTTAGCAACTGTCCCATAGACTTCCATTATAGAGGCCCAGATTGATATCGTCCTGCTGCAGTGTTATAGAGACATGGGGGTTGTTTTTAACTGTTCATACTGGCAAGAAGCTTTGATACACCATCAGTCTAAGCTGTCAATCAACTCCATAGCAACAAAACAGACTAACCTAGCAACGATATAACAGCAGCTATATCTCAGTAACAGAACATCGTAGAGAAGCGGGGGTTGGCTTATTTGACTCATGCTAGCACACCATAAATCCTGTATGGTTCACATGCTAGCAATGACTAGCAACATGCTAATTCATGCTAGAATCATGCTAGTTACATGGTAATTCATGCTAGAATCATGCTAGTAACATGCTAATTGATGCTAGAATCATGCTAGTAACATGCTAATTCATGCTAGAATCATGCTAGTAACATGCTAATTCATGATAGAATCATGCTAGTAACATGCTAATTCATGCTAGAACGATGCTAATTCATGCTAGAATCATGCTAGTAACATGCTAATTCATGCTAGAATCATGCTAGTAACATGCTAATTCATGCTAGAATCATGCTTGTAACATGCTAATTCATGCTAGAATCATGCTAGTAACATGCTAATTCATGCTAGAATTATGCTAGTAACATGCTAATTCAATGCTAGAATCATGCTAGTAACATGCTAATATATGCTAGAATCATGCTAGTAACATGCTAATTAATGCTAGAATCATGCTAGTAACATGCTAATTCATGCTATAACGATGCTAATTCATGCTAGAATCATGCTAATAACATGCTAATTCATGCTAGAATCATGCTAGTAACATGCTAATTCATGCTAGAATCATGCTAGTAACATGCTAATTCATGCTAGAACGATGCTAATTCATGCTAGAATCATGCTAGTAACATGCTAATTCATGCTAGAATCATGCTAGTAACATGCTAATTCATGCTAGAATCATGCTAGTAACATGCTAATTCATGCTAGAATCATGCTAGTAACATGTTAATTCATGCTAGAATCATGCTAGTAACATGCTAATTCATGCTAGAATCATGCTAGTTACATGGTAATTCATGCTAGAATCATGCTAGTAACATGCTAATTCATGCTAGAATCATGCTAGTAACATGCTAATTCATGATAGAATCATGCTAGTAACATGCTAATTCATGCTAGAACGATGCTAATTCATGCTAGAATCATGCTAGTAACATGCTAATTCATGCTAGAATCATGCTAGTAACATGCTAATTCATGCTAGAATCATGCTTGTAACATGCTAATTCATGCTAGAATCATGCTAGTAACATGCTAATTCATGCTAGAATCATGCTAGTAACATGCTAATTCATGCTAGAATCATGCTAGTAACATGCTAATATATGCTAGAATCATGCTAGTAACATGCTAATTCATGCTAGAATCATGCTAGTAACATGCTAATTCATGCTAGAACGATGCTAATTCATGCTAGAATCATGCTAGTAACATGCTAATTCATGCTAGAATCATGCTAGTAACATGCTAATTCACTGCTAGAATCATGCTAGTAACATGCTAATTCATGCTAGAATCATGCTAGTAACATGCTAATTCATGCTAGAACGATGCTAATTCATGCTAATTCATGCTAGAATCATGCTAGTAACATGCTAATTTATGCTAGAATCATGCTAGTAACATGCTAATTCATGCTAGAACGATGCTAATTCATGCTAGAATCATGCTAGTAACATGCTAATTCATACTAGAACGATGCTAATTCATGCTAGAATCATGCTAGTAACATGCTAATTCATGCTAATTTATGCTAGAATCATGCTAGTTACATGCTAATTCATGCTAGAATTATGCTAGTAACATGCTAATTCATGCTAGAATCATGCTAGTAACATGCTAATTCATGCTAGAATAATGCTTGTAACATGCTAATTCATGCTAGAATCATGCTAGTAACTTGCTAATTCATGCTAGAATCATGCTAGTACATGCTAATTCATGCTAGAATGATGCTAATTCATGCTAGAATCATGTTACTAACATGCTAATTCATGATAGTAACATGCTAATTCATGCTAGAATCATGCTAGTAACAATGCTAATTCATGCTAGAACGATGCTAATTCATGCTAGAATCATGCTAGTAACATGCTAATTCATGCTAGAATCATGCTAGTAACATGCTAGAATCATGCTTGTAACATGCTAATTCATGCTAGAATCATGCTAGTAACATGCTAACTCATGCTAGAATCATGCTAGTAACATGCTAATTCATGCTAGTAACATGCTAATTCATGTTAGAATCATGCTAGTAACATGCTAATTCATGCTATAATCATGCTAATTCATGCTAGACTCATGCTAATTCATGCTAGAATCATGCTAGTAACATGCTAATTCATGCTAGAATCATGCTAGTAACGTGCTAATTCATGCTAGAATCATGCTAGTAACGTGCTAATTCATGCTAGAATCATGCTAATTCATGCTAGAATCATGCTAGTAACATGCTAATTCATGCTAGAACCATGCTAGTAACATGCTAATTCATGCTAGAACCATGCTAGTAACATGCTAATTCATGCTAGAATCATGCTTATTCATGCTAGAATCATGCTAGTAACATGCTAAATCATGCTAGAATCATGCTAGTAACATGCTAATTAATGCTAGAATCATGCTAGTAACATGCTAATTCATGCTAGAATCATGCTAGTAACATGCTACTTCATACTAGAATCATGCTAGTAACATGCTAATTCATGCTAGAATCATGCTAGCAATATGCTAATTCATGTTAGAATCATGCTAGTAACATGCTAATTCATGCTAGAATCATGCTAGTAACATGCTAATTCATGCTAGAATGATACTAGTAACATGCTAGTTCATGCTAGAATCATGCTAGTAACATGCTAATTCATGCTAGAATCATGCTAATAACATGCTAATTAATAGTAGAATCATGCTAATGACATGCTAATTGTTCTATCTATCTATCTATCTATCTATCTATCTATCTATCTATCTATCTATCTATCTATCTATCTATCTATCTATCTATCTATCTATCTATCTATCTATCTATCTATCTTTTCATACTTTTTAAAACTACTTTAAACTAAATAAACTATTACCAACAGACTTTCACAAGCCAGCCTCAAAGTTTGTCCTCAAACTTTAATAATCTAGTTCTTCTTCTTCTTCTTCTGAGACTAATTTCTAAGTGTATCTCCTCCTAGGCCTTTCAAGCTACATACTTCAAACTTTCGTCAAACCTTCGAACTGGTCTGACTCGGGTTGCTATATCTTTTCTAACTGATTCGACCTTGGGTTTTCCGAAAAACGACCCAGAAAAATCCCAAAAGTCCCATTGACTTAACATTGGGTCAAACTTTGTGAGCTCATAACTCTGCATCAGACTGTCCTACAGACTTCTAACTGGACTCATTTAACTCAGTCTAGCCAGCAGCCAATAACGGATGACTTTTTAACTTACTAGCCACTCCCTAGCAACCACTTACAGCACCCTAGCAACTGTCCCATAGACTTCCATTGTAAAAGACTCCCATTTACTTAACATTGGATCAACCTTTGTGAGCTCATAACTCTGCATCAGACTGTCCTACAGACTAGAGTCTGGCCTCATTCAACTCAATCTAGCCAGCAGCCAATCACTGATTACCTTTAAACTTACTAGCCACTCCCTAGCAACCAATTTCAGCACCCTAGCAACTGTCCCAGAGACTGTGACTAGCTTTTCTAACACATGCTAACAGTTTAAACTTCCTACTGACATGCTAATCTTGCTAGAAAGGTGCTAGCAACACGATAGTGACATGCTAGTCATGCTAGTAACATGCTAATTCATGCTAGAATCATGCTAACAACATGCTAATTCATGCTAGAAACAAGCTGATTCATGCTAGAATCATGCTAGTAACATGCTAGTTACATGCTAATTAATGCTAGAATCATGCTAGTTACATGCTAATTCATGCTAGAAACATGCTAGTAACATGCTAATTCATGCTAGAATCATGCTAATCCATGCTAGAATCATGCTAGTAACATGCTAATCCATGCTAGAATCATGCTAGTAACATGCTAATTCATGCTAGAATGATGCTAAAAACATGCTAATTCATGCTAGAATCATGCTAACAACATGCTAATTCATGCTAGAAACATGCTAGTAACATGCTAATTCATACTAGAAACATGCTAGTTACATGCTAATTCATGCTAGAATCATGCTAGTAACATGCTAATTCATGCTAGAAACATGCTAGTAACATGCTAAGTCATGCTAGAATCATGCTAGTTACATGCTAATCCATGCTAGAATCATGCTAGTAACATGCTAATTCATGCTAGAATCATGCTAGTAACATGCTAATTCATGCTAGAATCATGCTAGTAACATGCTAATTCATGCTAGAATCATGCTAATAACATGCTAATTCATGCTAGAATCATGCTAGTAACATGCTAATTCATGCTAGAAACATGCTAGTAACATGCTAATTCATGCTAGAATCATGCTAGTAACATGCTAGATCATGCTAGAAACATGCTAGTAACATGCTAATTCATGCTAGAATCATGCTAGTAATATGCTAATTCATGCTAGAATCATGCTAGTAACATGCTAATTCATGCTAGAAACATGCTAGTAACATGCTAATTCATGCTAGAATCATGCTAGTTACATGCTAATCCATGCTAGAATCATGCTAGTAACATGCTAATTCATGCTAGAATCATGCTAGTAACATGCTAATTCATGCTAGAATCATGCTAGTAACATGCTAGAATCATGCTAATAACATGCTAATTCATGCTAGAATCATGCTAGTAACATGCTAATTCATGCTAATTCATGCTAGAATCATGCTAGTAACATGCTATTTCATGCTAGAAACATGCTAGTAACATGCTAATTCATGCTAGAATCATGCTAGTAACATGCTAATTCATGCTAGAATCATGCTAATAACATGCTAATTCATGCTAGAAACATGCTAATTCATGCTAGAAGCATGCTAATAACATGCTAAATCATGCTAGAAACATGCTAGTAACATGCTAATTCATGCTAGAAACATGCTAGTAACATGCTAATTCATGCTAGAATCATGCTAGTAACATGCTAATTCATGCTAGAAACATGCTAGTAACATGCTAACTCATGCTAGAATCATGCTAATTCATGCTAGAAACATGCTAGTAACATGCTAATTCATGCTAGAATCATGCTAGTTACATGCTAATTTATGTTAGAATCATGCTAGTTACTTGCTAATTCAGGCTAGTAACATGCTAAATCAGACTCGGCTTTTCAAGCCACCATAAAGTTTGTCCTCAAACTTTAATATCTAGTTCTTCTTCTTCTTCTGAGACTAATTTCTAAGTGTATCTCCTCCTAGGCCTTTCAAGCTACATACTTCAAACTTTCGTCAAACCTTCGAACTGGTCTGACTCGGGTTGCTATATCTTTTCTAACTGATCCGACTTTGGGTTTTCCGAAAAACGACCCAGAAAAATCCCAAAAGTCCCATTGACTTAACATTGGGTCAAACTTTGTGAGCTCATAACTCTGCATCAGACTGTCCTACAGTTTTCTAACTGGACTCATTTAACTCAGTCTAGCCAGCAGCCAATAACTGATGACTTTTTAACTTACTAGCCACTCCCTAGCAACCACTTACAGCACCCTAGCAACTGTCCCATAGACTTCCATTGTAAAAGACTCCCATTTACTTAACATTGGATCAACCTTTGTGAGCTCATAACTCTGCATCAGACTGTCCTACAGACTAGAGTCTGGCCTCATTCAACTCAGTCTAGCCAGCAGCCAATCACTGATTACCTTTAAACTTACTAGCCACTCCCTAGCAACCAATTTCAGCACCCTAGCAACTGTCCCAGAGACTGTGACTAGCTATTGTAACACACGCTAACAGTTTTAACATCCTACTGACATGCTAATCTTGCTAGAAAGGTGCTAGCAACACGATAGTGACATGCTAGTCATGCTAGTAACATGCTAATTCATGCTAGAATCATGCTAACAACATGCTAATTCATGCTAGAAACATGCTAATAACATGCTAATTCATGCTAGAATCATGCTAATAACATGCTAATTCATGCTAGAATCATGCTAGTAACATGCTAATTCATGCTAGAAACATGCTAGTAACATGCTAATTCATGCTAGAATCATGCTAGTAACATGCTAATTCATGCTAGAAACATGCTAGTAACATGCTAATTCATGCTAGAAACATGCTAGTAACATGCTAATCCATGCTAGAATCATGCTAGTAACATGCTAATTCATGCTAGAATCATGCTAGTAACATGCTAATTCATGCTAGAATCATGCTAGTAACATGCTAATTCATGCTAGAATCATGCTAATAACATGCTAATTCATGCTAGAGACATGCTAATTCATGCTAGAATCATGCTAATAACATGCTAAATCATGCTAGAAACATGCTAGTAACATGCTAATTCGTGCTAGAAACATGCTAGTAACATGCTAATTCATGCTAGAATCATGCTAGTAACATGCTAATTCATGCTAGAATCATGCTAGTAACATGCTAATTCATGCTAGAATCATGCTAATAACATGCTAATTCATGCTAGAATCATGCTAATAACATGCTAGTAACATGCTAATTCATGCTAGAAACATGCTAGTAACATGCTAATTCATGCTAGAATCATGCTAGTAACAAGCTAATTCATGCTAGAAACATGCTAGTAACATGCTAATTCATGCTAGAATCATGCTAGTAACATGCTAATTTATGCTAGAAACATGCTAGTAACATGCTAATTCATGCTAGAAACATGCTAATAACATGCTAATTCATGCTAGAATCATGCTAATAACATGCTAATTCATGCTAGAAATATGCTAGTAACATGCTAATTCACGCTAGAAACATGCATGCTAATTCATGCTAGAATCATGCTAGTAACATGCTAATTCATGCTAGAACCATGCTAGTAACATGCTAATTCATGCTAGAAACATGCTAGTAACATGCTAATTCATGCTAGAAACATGCTAATAACATGCTAATTCATGCTAGAATCATGCTAATAACATGCTAATTCATGCTAGAAATATGCTAGTAACATGCTAATTCACGCTAGAAACATGCTAACATTATGCTAATTCTTGTTAGAATCATGCTAGTAACATGCTAATTCATGCTGGAAACATGCTAGTAACATGCTAATTCATGCTAGAATCATGCTAATTCATGCTAGAATCATGCTAACAACATGCTAATTCATGCTAGAAACATGCTAGTAACATGCTAATTCATGCTAGAAACATGCTAGTAACATGCTAGAATCATGCTAGTAACATGCTAATTCATGCTAGTAACATGCTAATTCATGCTAGAATCATGCTAGTAACATGCTAATTCATGCTAGAATCATGCTAGTAACATGCTAATTCATGCTAGAATCATGCTAATAACATGCTAATTCATGCTAGAAACATGCTAATTCATGGTAGAATCATGCTAATAACATGCTAATTCATGCTAGAAACATGCTAGTATCATGCTAATTAATGCTAGAAACATGTTAGTAACATGCTAATTCATGCTAGAATCATGCTAGTAACATGCTAATTCATGCTAGAAACATGCTAATTAATGCTAGAATCATGCTAATAACATGCTATTTCATGCTAGAAACATGCTAGTAACATGCTAATTCATGCTAGAATCATGCTAGTTACATGCTAATCCATGCTAGAATCATGCTAGTAACATGCTAATTCATGCTAGAATCATGCTAGTAACATGATAATTCATGCTAGAATCATGCTAGTAACATGCTAATTCATGCTAGAATCATGCTAGTAACATGCTAATTCATGCTAGAATCATGCTAATAACATGCTAATTCATGCTAGAATCATGCTAGTAACATGCTAATTCATGCAATTAGCATGCTAGTAACATGCTAATTCATGCTAGAATCATGCTAGTAACATGCTAATTCATGCTAGAATCATGCTAATAACATGCTAATTCATGCTAGAAACATGCTAATTCATGCTAGAATCATGCTAATAACATGCTAAATCATGCTAGAAACATGCTAGTAACATGCTAATTCATGCTAGAAACATGCTAGTAACAAGCTAATTCATGCTAGAATCATGCTAGTAACATGCTAATTCATGCTAGAAACATGCTAGTAACATGCTAACTCATGCTAGAAACATGCTAGTAACATGCTAATTCATGCTAGAAACATGCTAGTAACATGCTAATTCATGCTAGAAACATGTTAGTAACATGCTAGTTCATGCTAGAATCATGCTAGTTACATGCTAATTTATGTTAGAATCATGCTAGTTACTTGCTAATTCATGCTAGTAACATGCTAATTCAGACTCTGCTTTTCAAGCCACCATAAAGTTTGTCCTCAAACTTTAATATCTAGTTCTTCTTCTTCTTCTTCTTCTTCTTCTTATTCTTCTGAGACTAATTTCTAAGTGTATCTCCTCCTAGGCCTTTCAAGCTACATACTTCAAACTTTCGTCAAACCTTCAAACTGGTCTGACTCGGGTTGCTATATCTTTTCTAACTGATCCGACTTTGGGTTTTCCGAAAAACGACCCAGAAAAAACCCAAAAGTTCCATTGACTTAACATTGGGTCAAACTTTGTGAGCTCATAACTCTGCATCAGACTGTCCTACAGACTTCTAACTGGACTCATTTAACTCAGTCTAGCCAGCAGCCAATAACGGATGACTTTTTAACTTACTAGCCACTCCCTAGCAACCACTTACAGCACCCTAGCAACTGTCCCATAGACTTCCATTGTAAAAGACTCCCATTTACTTAACATTGGATCAACCTTTGTGAGCTCATAACTCTGCATCAGACTGTCCTACAGACTAGAGTCTGGCCTCATTCAACTCAGTCTAGCCAGCAGCCAATCACTGATTACCTTTAAACTTACTAGCCACTCCCTAGCAACCAATTTCAGCACCCTAGCAACTGTCCCAGAGACTGTGACTAGCTATTCTAACACACGCTAACAGTTTTAACATCCTACTGACATGCTAATCTTGCTAGAAAGGTGCTAGCAACACGATAGTGACATGCTAGTCATGCTAGTAACATGCTAATTCATGCTAGAATCATGCTAACAACATGCTAATTCATGCTAGAAACAAGCTGATTCATGCTAGAATCATGCTAGTAACATGCTAGTTACATGCTAATTAATGCTAGAATCATGCTAGTTACATGCTAATTCATGCTAGAAACATGGTAGTAACATGCTAATTCATGCTAGAATCATGCTAGTAACATGCTAATCCATGCTAGAATCATGCTAGTAACATGCTAATTCATGCTAGAATCATGGTAGTAACATGCTAATCCATGCTAGAATCATGCTAGTAACATGCTAATTCATGCTAGAATGATGCTAAAAACATGCTAATTCATGCTAGAATCATGCTAACAACATGCTAATTCATGCTAGAAACATGCTAGTAACATGCTAATTCATGCTAGAAACATGCTAGTTACATGCTAATTCATGCTAGAATCATGCTAGTAACATGCTAATTCATGCTAGAAACATGCTAGTAACATGCTAATTCATGCTAGAATCATGCTAGTTACATGCTAATCCATGCTAGAATCATGCTAGTAACATGCTAATTCATGCTAGAATCATGCTAGTAACATGCTAATTCACGATAGAATCATGCTAGTAACATGCTAATTCATGCTAGTAACATGCTAATTCATGCTAGAATCATGCTAAAAACATGCTATTTCATGCTAGAATAATGCTAGTAACATGCTAATTCATGCTAGAAACATGCTAGTTACATGCTAATTCATGCTAGAATCATGCTAGTAACATGCTAATTCATGCTAGAATCATGCTAGTTACATGCTAATCCATGCTAGAATCATGCTAGTAACATGCTAATTCATGCTAGAATCATGCTAGTAACATGCTAATTCATGCTAGAATCATGCTAGTAACATGCTAATTCATGCTAGAATCATGCTAATAACATGCTAATTCATGCTAGAATCATGCTAGTAACATGCTAATTCATGCTAGAATCATGCTAGTAACATGCTAGAAACATGCTAGTAACATGCTAAATTATGCTAGAATCATGCTAGTAACATGCTAATTCATGCTAGAAACATGCTAGTAACATGCTAATTCATGCTAGAATCATGCTAGTAACATGCTAATTCATGCTAGAATCATGCTAATAACATGCTAATTCATGCTAGAAACATGCTAATTCATGCTAGAATCATGCTAGTAACATGCTAATTCATGCTAGAAACATGCTAGTAACATGCTAATTCATGCTAGAATCATGCTAGTTACATGCTAATCCATGCTAGAATCATGCTAGTAACATGCTAATTCATGCTAGAATCATGCTAGTAACCTGCTAATTCATGCTAGAATCATGCTAATAACATGCTAATTCATGCTAGAATCATGCTAGTAACATGCTAATTCATGCTAGAATCATGCTAGTAACATGCTAATTCATGCTAGAAACATGCTAGTAACATGCTAATTCATGCTAGAATCATGCTAGTAACATGCTAATTCATGCTAGAATCATGCTAATAACATGCTAATTCATGCTAGAAACATGCTAATTCATGCTAGAAGCATGCTAATAACATGCTAAATCATGCTAGAAACATGCTAGTAACATGCTAATTCATGCTAGAAACATGCTAGTAACATGCCAATTCATGCTAGAAACATGCTAGTAACATGCTAACTCATGCTAGAAACATGCTAGTAACATGCTAATTCATGCTAGAATCATGCTAATTCATGCTAGAAACATGCTAGTAACATGCTAATTCATGCTAGAATCATGCTAGTTACATGCTAATTTATGTTAGAATCATGCTAGTTACTTGCTAATTCATGCTAGTAACATGCTAATTCAGACTCGGCTTTTCAAGCCACCATAAAGTTTGTCCTCAAACTTTAATATCTAGTTTACCTTGAAAAACAACTAAACCCAGGAGGTGAACAGGAAGGTGCTATGCAGACCACAGAACCTAGTATGGAGCTACATACTGCTGAAAGGCCAAGCATGACCATTATTAATAAACAATGCATTTACAAATACTGGATTGTGTGATTCATTCATTTATTCATTTTCTTTTCAGCTTAGTCCCTTTATTAATCAGGGGCCACCACAGCGGAATGAACCGCCAAATTATCCAGCACATGTTTTTATGCAGCGGATGCCCTTCCAACTGCAACCCATCTCTGGGAAACATCCATACACACTCATACACTACGGACAATTTAGCTTACCTAATTCACCTGTACCACATGTCTTTGGACTGTGGGGAAAACCGGTGCACCCGGAGGAAACCCACACGAATGCGGGGAGAACATGCAAATTCCACACAGAAACACCAACTGAACCAGCCGAGGCTCAAACCAGCGACCTTCTTGCTGTGAGGTGACAGAACTATCTACTGCACCACTGCGTCGCCATGGTTTGTGTGATACACTTTAATAATTTATTTTCACGAGTTCACACTTGCAATAGTTTCAGAATAAAGCGTATTTGGCGTGCTGTCCAGGGAGAGGGCTCTGAGCTCGGGGAAGACACCCAAACTCGAGTTATTCCTCTTATCAGGAAACAAAGAGGAATAGGGATTCGAGTGAAGTATCTAGCCCGGCCCCAGAACGCTCCCCCCGGGATAGTAATGCTTGAGAGGTGAGGTGACGGGGTGGTGGAGGGATGCTAAAGTCGTAAGATGCTGCAGGTAAGACAGCTTTGGTATATATAGGGGTTTGGTCAAGAACTGACTGGATAATAGAATAATTGTCAATGACGTATTTGATACTGAAACTTCTGCGCGTGCTCCTCCCGAAATTTGTTTATAAAACATCACTATATTTTCCTGTATTAGCGTTTTGTGTTACTGTTGAAATTGCATTTTTAAAATTAATTTTCACACGTGGTATGATAAATTAATATGACATATAAAATGTTAGGCACAAATTTGTGGATGGGAGACAGAAACAAGCAAAGAAACAGTTTTACAAAATTACTCCTTTTTGAAAACACATTGCACAGCATGGCAAAATATTCAGAGATGAGACACTAAATAAAACACAATATATTAATAAGCAGCCATGCTGGACAATCAGTAAAACATGCATGACCTTTTAATATAATATGGCCACAAACAACCTAAAAGTACTTTTTAAAAGTTGTTTGTCTAGAGAAGAGAACTGTGTACACAATGTTACCACAACTACTTCCTCTTTTCTAAAGTGTTCTTGAAGTGTGAAGACTTAAAAAAAAGAGGAAACAGTTGTGGTAACATTGTCTTTGTTTATACACTTTAGAATGCATCAAAACAAGTTACATGCATTTCTCTTCTCTAGACTTACAACTTTTGAAAAGTATTTTTGGTATGTTTTAATGTCTATTGGCTAAGAGTATTCAACCGTTTTCTTTCTCTCTCTCTTTCTCTATTTTATTCATTTTAATTTTTTTCACACAATTTAAATATTTTAAATTAGTCATGGACCAGGTTTGATCCTTGTTAAGTCTTTTCCCTCGGTGTCCTGCTCGCAGCTGTTAGCCCTTGCAATCAGCTCAAGCGCTGATCACCAGACACCTGTTCTCGATTTACTATTATTGGCGTACTTATATCTCCCTTCCCTTTCATACTCTCTGTTGTCAGTTAATTATTGCTTTGTGTGTTAAGCTGCGGTCACACTTGACTTTTCTTCCCCATAGACTTCCATTCATACGCATGCGAATGCGTCAGACCGGAAACGCGGGGTCATGCGTCAAGTTTTGCAGGTTGCTGCGGTGCAAAGTTCAAGCTTGGTGAACTCTAACCTGCGAAATCGCATCACTTGGCTGCATGGAACCAATCGAGGATCAAAACAGGACCTCTCTGGACAGAAATTTAAAACATGGAGCAATCGCTGGCTTTTTAAAATGTCTAATAAACTTGTTTTATCCCGCCCCTTTTCGCAGCGCAGCACGACAGAATTTCGCACACATAAAGCCCGGTGTGACCGTAGCTTTAAGTCTATCTGGCTCTAAAACCTACCTGAATGGCCAGTCCTGTTTCACGTTGAGTGTGTAATTTGACTGAACTTATGAGAAGTGTGCTTTCATCTGTCACTGTGCCCAGACCATCAGCGCCTGCATTGCAGTGGTGGGCTGACGGAACCCTCCAGCTTCTCTCTCTGTGCCGAGCAGGCGTACTGTAGTATTTGACTTTTTGTTTGAATAAATTCTTTAAACCAGTCATTTTATTTTTCCCTTTAATTCTTTTGGTGACTATCATTTACATTTCTGCTATTTTGAATATTTTTGTAATCTACAGCATATTAATAGATGTCGTTCACACATTAATCATCGGTGTCATCATGGGTATCATTGTTGCTTGGTAGATTAATAGTAAGGGTTGATGAACATCTGTATGGTACACTCTCAGAAATAAACGTACGCGAGCTGTCACTGGGGTGGTACCTTTTCAAAAGGTACAACTGTGTATTATTATTATTATTATTTTTTTTTTACCTATAACTCCAGGGGCCCGTTTCAGTAAGGAGGTTCAACCAACTCGAAGTTTAAACTTGAACTCTGAGTTGATTTACAGAGAGATTTAAAAATTCAGAGTTTTTGGTTTCAGAATAGCTGAGCTGAGTTGGGTCAATCAACGTTGAGTAGACCAACTCAGAGTTAAGCTGCGGTCACATTGGGCTTTTCCTCCCATAGACTTCTATTCTTACAAACGGGTATGCGTCAAACCGGAAATGCAAGGTTATGCTTCGAGTTTCGCAGGTTGCTGCAGTGCAAAGTTCAAGCTTGGTGAACTCTAACCTGCGAAATCGCATCACTTGACTGCATGAGACCAATCAAGGATCAAAACATGACCTCTCTGGACAGAAATTAAAAACATGGAGCAATCGCTCGCTTTTTTAATGTCTAATCATCTTGTTTAATCCCTCCCTTTTTCGCAGCGCCGCACGACAGAATTTCGCACACACAAAGCCCAGTGAGGCCCAGTGTAAAGCGCACACACTGCAGCTATAAAAAGGCAATATCAATGGAGTGCAGATATTATGAGTGACCATGGCAACATTTGAAAAAAGAGATCAGCATTTCTTTCTCCAGCTGAACTTGATCTGCTTATGCTAAGTTATAGCAAATATGACCATATATTTAAAAAAGCAACACCACTGCATCAGTGAAACAGAGACAATTAGTGTGGGAAAACAGCTGCTCAAGTTAATGTGTAATTTTACATCTAAAGTATTTAAATATTTAAGCATAATAAAAAAGAAATGTAATGTGTGACTTTTATAAATATTTTTACACACGTTCCCACTCTTATACACGTTGATCAGTTTTAATAGGTTTAAAAGTGCACTTGTGTGTGTGTCTGCCTCCATTATTGATCAAGTGATGGAAGTTGATATGACATTTAGAATGTAAGCAGAACTAAAAAATAGTTTTAGAATGAATAATAATCCCATTAATCTAGTTGCAATACAGGTTGAAGATCAGTGAATTTAAGAAATTAAAAAAAGGACAAGCCATTCTCGTACATGGCTTTGTTCTTTGTGTGACTGAAGTGTAGGCAGTAGCTGTTTCCATTCAAAAATATTTATTACATTTATGTGCAAAACTGGAATATTGCAAAAAAGACGTGCGAATAAAGCAGCATTTCCATCCAATGAATCAAAGAGAACAAAATCATAATTTCCTGATTAACTGATGCCAAATATTAACAGTAAAAACAGAATTTACTTCGGTAGAAGAAGCTGCGTCAATCTTTTCTTAATGAATGTAGTTGTGCATCAGAAGACAATGCTGACACACAATGAACACGTGGTGGCGTTTGATCCATGAGACGCAGAGAACAGACGCTCTTGACACTCTGGAGGTAAGTAATAATATACATTAATACTGAAACGGTTAAGGCATTTTAGAATAACCAAAACAGTTTTACAGTGTGCTCAGCCTGCTGGTTTGTCCATTCATACACATTTTCATCAACATATGATCTCTTATAACAAACCTTTAATGCACATTCTGTAATTTGTTCAATAAAATCGCAGTTTATGCGCATCTTTTCTTATCGAATAAAAGTTTATCCTACTTAGTTATGCGCTGCGCATATGTTTTTTATGTGTATTTTCAAAAGTTATGTGCATCATGATGTTTCCATCAATCATTTTTATGCGCATATCCTAAATGCGCATAAAAATAGGTGGGTGGAAACGAAAGGCTAAGGCGAGAAATACCGCTTCGTCTTTAAAAAGGAGGAATAGGCCGACAGAAACTCAGAGTTTAGAGAATAAAACCTGCTGAGTTAAAGTTAGAAACAGGCTTGACTTACGCTGCTTTCTGCCGTTTGACAAATCTGCCATTTTGAAATGGGAAACCCAGAGTTTCTCTCATTTCAGGATTAAAATACTCACTTTTCACTTAACCTCCTTTCTGAAACTGGCCCCAGATGTTTAATTAATTTAAACCACTTTGTAAGAAAACATTGTATTAGCAAAACATGATTATTTGAATCTGTCTATTTGATTGATTGATTGATTGATTGATTAATTGATTGATTGATTGCATTAAAATCTGATTATTCAGGGATTAAAAAGAAAAAAAAAGAAAAAAAATATATATATATAGCCACATGAATGTTTAGTGGAATCTAAAAATTAATACTATATCTTAGATATACTGTATAAGGCTGTTTCAGAATGATACTAAGCAGGCCATCTGTAAATTGTGGAAATTAAATCCAGATCCAGAATTATGTAATAATAATATTAGTTATGTTCCAGAGAATTATAAAAAAAGATATAGCCTAGCTCTCTGTGCAAGGCATTTAGCAAAGGACAGTCCAAAATCTCTTCCAGTTAAGTCCTGGATTTGGCCAAAAACATCTCCTCAAAGATGAAACAGTTCCAACGATAAAAGAAAAAGCTGTTGGTTGTGAGCCACAACTTTTGTTTTTATTTTGTTAAAATTGATATCTTACATGTATAGTTTCTAGCATTAACTGTATGTTGTACCAAGGACCTAAGGATGAAAACAATGGGAAATGCTCTATGGCAGGGGTGTCCAAACTCAGTCCTGGAGGGCCGGTGTCCTGCAGATTTTAGCTCCAACTTGTCTCAACACACCTGCACGGATGTTTCTATAAAGCCTAGTAAGTGCTTGATTAGCTAGCCCAGGTGTGTCTGATTGGGGTTGGAACTAAACTTTGCAGGACACCGGCCCTCCAAGACCGAGCTTGGACATGCCTGCTCTATGGCATCATTAACAATTTAGCTACAAATTATTTCATATTTGTCTGTCAAACCCCTGTAAACACCCACAATCTTCACCAGAGTACGCAATAGCTCTCTATGTGGCTGCTTTCTGAGCATTCTACATTTGGAATAAAGAACTTGACTTGCAAAAAACTATGTGAGAAAACTTGTAAGAGTCATGTTTGCATGGCTTCTTTTTTTTTTTGCAGAACTTTTTAAGTTCTTAATTTTTGTGTCTGATTCAGGCTCAAACTAATACGGCTGCACTGACATTATTTACACAACTCCGCACATGCTAGTAAAAGGCATGATGTTGTAAGAATGGGTTTTAACCACAGCGGTTCAAACTGTAGTTCTGCCAAGTGACTGAAGTTATCAGCATGATGGTAAAAAAACTGTACATTTGTAGTCAAACCGTTCTTCTGCAATCTTATACCAAAAACGGAAATAAGGGCAGGATTAATAGCTAAAATGTGGGAGAGCGTTGATATTATGTGATTGTATTGTGTTGCACTATGGAGCAATTAAGTGTTGATGTTAATTCAAAAGTAATTCACAAATACTTGATAATAAAATGATTTAATGACAATACCTTGCTATGGTTACAACTATGAAATGTGAAAACATATGATAATAATTGTGCCCAGCTTAAATGTAAAAATTAAATTACCAGGAGTAGAAGGAGAGACAGGGGGAGGGAGAGACAAAGAGAGCAAGTAGGCCTCAAAGAGGCAGAGAAGATAGACTTCAGATCAGGAGAGGAGCAGAGCAGAAAAGTGCATACCAGGAAAAAGAACAGACCAGGAAAAGAGACAGAGCAAAATTTACCAGCTATTTTGTATCTTTCATGACCATGTGACTAAAGCCCAAATGCTGAGACATTCAAACTGACCAATCAACATGTGACCACATCGTAAATGCCCCAAAGTCCACACACCAGACCCTGATCTAATCCAACCCTATCTCACAGCGAAATCGTACGAATTCGTACTTAGTAACCAAGTGGCTAAATCGATTTATTCACCGCCTTTAGATCACCTGTAAATTCGTACTAATTTGTACGATTTAATCAAGTGCCATCTCATGGGGTTTTTTCTTCTCGTTCGCAAACCATCGCGATATTCACTGCAGTTTGCATATGTCACTTCTTGGTAAGTACACTGTAACACGGCTCCTAAATGTTCTATATAAGTGCATTAGCAGTAATTTATTAATAAGAAATTAATGTTAATGTTCGCTGGATTTCATCAGTCATCTGTGCGTCTGTATTTTTGTTCCAAAAACATGAAAAATAATGTTAATTTAGCGTTAGCTTGCACATGAAATAGATGTGATGTGTACCGTGATGTATACCCACGTAAAATATAGTAATTTGTAGTAAATACTAAAGAACGGTTTTGTTGATTCTTGAGTTGCTATG
The DNA here is from genome assembly GCF_903798145.1 of Danio aesculapii. Taxonomy (NCBI): domain Eukaryota; kingdom Metazoa; phylum Chordata; class Actinopteri; order Cypriniformes; family Danionidae; genus Danio; species Danio aesculapii. The sequence goes on along the minus strand of NC_079440.1, from coordinate 26,135,912 downwards.
GGAACACAACAGCTGCAGTAATGTAAACAAATTACTCAATTCTGTATCACGTTTTAACTAACTGTGTAGGGTATATCATATACACCAAAGTTACTGTGGTAAAAGCTAGTATACCACGGTACTTTTTTCCTCTATAGTCAATACTACAGTATGCTGTAGTATTCATTATCAAGGTCTTGTATTACACGTTTTAAAATATAATGCACTTTGCTGTATGATTCAAAACGCTGCAGTATTTAATACAAATTTTATTATAGTATTTTGTACATGTGGGAATGCTTATGTGTAGTTATTTACAATGCTGTTATTTGTTTTTTCTTGCAGCTACTCTCACTCACATCACATTCATCTATCCTTCACACCATTAAATACAACCCAACAGCTCTTTTAAGAGCCATCACTAGCTAAAAATCTCACACAATTTTTATCTCTCTCTCACTCACACTTTTCGTCTCTCTCTCTCACTCTCACTCTCTCACTTACTCACTTACACCCACCAATCTTGCTCGCACAACAAACTTACAAAGATGGCACCTGGAGCCACAACACGCCACTGTGATTTCTGCAACAAAGAAATTGGCAGTGCCTCAAAAACATGCAAGCACTGTGGAAAGAAGGTTAAGCAGAAGTGAACCCTTGAGGACCAAAAAAACTAATTTGATGATCTGTGGGCTACCAAATTAAAAAAAGAAGGCAATACATGCAAAATAATGAATTCTGTGGACTTGCTAGTATGTTTTATTTAATTTATTTTTGTTTCATTAAAGTAACTTTTTTTTCGTAAAGACAAAAGGCAGATTAACAAAAAAGCAACATCACCTGTCTTAGAAAATTCACTAGAATGTACAGTATTAAATCTTTTATTGGTTATTTGAGTAGATGTGAAATATAGGGGTGGATAAGAGCATAGTTTTCAACTTGACTTTACTCTTATTCAAAACATTTTGTTTTCTCTTCTCAGCTCCATAAGTTGGAATTGCTTGGTGTGTCACCCATCCTTTTTATTTCCACACAACGAGGCCAGCACCGTACTACCAAAATATTTGCTAAAAACAAATACCTTCAGAGCCATCCCTCATTACAAGTGATGCAGAGACTTTATGAGGCTGTGATAAGAGGTATTTATTTGTACATTTGCATTCACAATTGAAAAATTTATTCATTACAAGTTTTTGTATAGCACATTTCACTGCACATACTTTGAATGTTTTATATTTTGTCACAGACATTCAGTGTCATCCTGCAACCATTTTTAACTTACCAAAATGGGGGAGGGGGTTGTTTTTACTCTCTGATAGTCAATGCAAGTAAAAAAAAATGTTTATATATGCATTAAAAAACAGTACTTTCTCTAAAAGTACATCTTATAAAAAGATGATACTTAGGTTTTATTCTAATTAGGTGCCAATAAGGCCAAATAGCAAAGAGAAATTAAAAATGCATATAAAAACATCTTGGGCCTTAAGAGGCTATAATATTAAAGCAGAAAGCACCTGTTTAAATATTATGATTAAATTTTTGGGGGGTTGCATCCTTAGTGTGTCAAAACAATGGCAATTGAACCAAAGTAGCAAAACTTGCCTTAAAGAGAAATGTTTGCAAAATCTGTGTGGAGGCTGATGATGGGCCGTAATGGTATCTACAGTGGCATCTCCATAGAAACACAGCGCAATTTGTTTATTTTCCATGTTTCAAGCTACAAATGTTTAAATCACATATGAACAAAAAAACAGAGATATGATCCCAAACTGTAAATTTTGGCCACTTGCGATCCATATTCTGCACCTGCAGTGATTTGTCAGTCATTTAAAACCCTCATGTCCATATCAGAGCTACAATTAGTTAATTTTTACATCTATCTTGTGGATATTCCTCAGTGATTTAGTGATGGCGTTATAGCGTGTAAGTGTCTGCCTTTATATTTAGTGTTTTTGCTTAGATTAATATTTGCTGTTAGGGAAAATAAATGTTTTCACTTCTGCTATTTATACCTTGATTTCTCATCCTAAGGTAGAAATCTGCAAAACAAAAGAAAAAAGTAACATGGAAGCAGTTTATTGAATTTCACGCAGAAGAAGGTCAGGGGTGTTTGGAGCTATTTCATCAGATATCGTTGTTTGTATAGCGAGATGCGAAGTGAATTCAGATTTTTGTCTTTGGTAGTATTGTAGGTGCTAAAAACAAGGTGCTATCAAAGTTCTGTAAATTATTGAAGATGAAAGACTGTTCTTTTTTTAACTCTCTTCAGGGAACAACTCTGCCTCTGTCTGTGCACCCCTCCTCCACCTCTCTGGACCCTAACTCTGTGTCTGTGCACCCCACCTTGCCTCTCTGGACCCCACCTCTGTCTTTGAACCCCACCTCTGCCCCTCTGGACCTCACCTCCGCCTCTCTGGATCCCACCCCCACCTCTCTTGACCCCCCCTCTTTGTCTGTGAACTCCACCTCTGCCTCTCTGGACCCCACCTCTGTGCCTTTGAACCCAACCTCTGTGTCTGTGAACCCCACCTCCACCTCTCTGGACCCCACTTCTGTGTTTATGAACCTCACCTCAGTGTCTGTGAACCCCACCCCCACGTCTGTCTTCTTAGACCCCACTTCTGCCACTGTCTTTGTGGACCCCACCTCTATCAACCCCACCCCCACCTCTGTTACATGCCAATTAAAAAAAGGAAGCGAATACATAGTGGTAATTATATTGTTTTACATTTTTGTAATTTTTAAACTACACTGTGCATTTTAAAGCTTCACATCTTAAGATTAAGTTGATATTTAGGCAAATAATAATAATTTTAGAAAGGTTAACCCGTTTTGTTATTGTTTAATTTTGTTGTAATTAATGTTTTTATTACATTACAGAATGCTCACATAAAAACCAGGACGTATACAATGGAGTGGTTGTGAGAGAGAGAGTTAGGGAGGTTGGTCAGAATAATGAAAAAGAATGAACAAAAATTACAAGTTTATTCCTCTTTAAATTTTACAAATGTGTTATGTTACATGTTAATTATGACAGTAAAACAGTAAGTTAATAGCAGAAGTGTTTGGTAACATCCTTATTTAGTTGAATTGTACAGTAAATTGCTCAGTTATATTATTGTTAGTTATGGAAAGTCAGTAACATAAATTAGATTCTTTATGCTGTTTAACTTGAAAATGTAATGATGTAAATTAGGTCCTAATTTTTTTTCTGTCTGTTCTTTTAAGGGAAGAAAATAATTTCTGTTTAGGTGGCAGCCCTGTACATCCTGTTAAGTAGAGACATATTTGGTATTTAATGTAACCTTACTCTTCTCCTAAGAGGTTTTAAAAATCGCGTTTTGTAAATGACAATAAAATGCTTTTTTTGTAGTAAAAAAAAAAAACGACAAAAATATTTGTTGATGTTTAAGAATGATTGAATAAAATGAAATATTGGTCATTAATGTAACATTAATAGTGTGAAAGGATTTCAAAAATTAAAAACAAACAAATTGTGAAGCTATTTATTTATTTATTTTTTACATTTTTGTGTTAAATGGTACAAATTTAAATGATTTTACCATTTGTACCTTTTTCATCTGGTCATAAAGGCCCACTCTGTAAATTAGTTATGGCAATTGAAAATAAATCAGCATAAAATGCAAAATTGTAGGTCATCACTTACTTTTTTTACCCAATTTCTCTGGCATATTTGCGGCAGATGCCTTTCCAGCTGCAAAACAGCACTGAAAGCCACCCTTGCTTGTCATCATTGTCATACAATATTTTATTAATATTTTGTTATGTTTTTATTTATTTAATAACATTACTTATATGTATCCATGTATCATATTTATCTGTATTATTGCAATTATCAATGGAACACTTAAAGTAATTGTAGTTCCTAATTCATATACACAACATATAACATATAAAAAATGACATATAAAAATAGTGTACAACAAAGTCTTTACCGGCTACTGTAGCTTGCAATCTCTTACATAAAAAGTTATGTTTTGCTAGCCATTGCAGCATATGGTATGTTGTTTAAATGTCAAGCAAAGTTAACAGTTAGTTTTACTGTAGTACAAGATTTCTTTAAGTTTAAACGGATTAACAGCACTGTACAAAATCATATTTGAGTATTTCACTTATTTGACTGACAAAATTATAGTTTTATAGAACCAATTAGATGAAAAAGGTTTTGTGTGTCTGGTTGAAATACTGATGCTATATATATATATATATATATATATATATATATATATATATATATATATATATATATATATATATAAATAAATACATAGACATACACAAACACACACAAGTAATTTTCCAAAAAGGAAATTCAATGGTGAAAACTAAAAAAATGCTCTCTGTATTTTTCGTTCATAGCGGCAAGAAGTGGAGGAGCACATGGGTGTCTGAGGATGCTGTACAGTAGTAGTGAGTATCCAATTATTTGTTTGTTTATATTTATAAATATTTTACATGTCAGCACATCCAACGCAATAAAGTGTGTACTAATTGTGCTTCTATAAATTTGTATCAACAGATAATTTTACTTGAAAAGATGCAAATAACATGCAAATAAAGTGCTATATTGCAAAGTAGTGTGTGGTTATTTTTTAGTTTAATATGAGATTATTTATTAATTTTACAAACAATGAAATTATTTTTTGACTAATTTTTAAAGCAAGTAATAATTATTTGAGACCCTGATGCATTTACATTGTTGTTACACAATATGCTGTGGCAAATACAGTGCATATGGCAAATATCTGTAACTTGAAACGAATGCAGGGATGTTCATTACAGGACTGTCAAGTGTCATGTACCTAAACACCTTTTGCACAACTGTCTATCAATATGTAGACTGATATGTAGACAATACATAACAGAGTATGACCAGTATGGTTCCTTTATAATGTTACAAATTCTCACACAATACTTTCATCTATCACTTGTGAAACAACAAGACTATATTAGATTAGATTAGATTCAACTTTATTGTCATTACACATGTACATGTACAAGTACAAGGCAACGAAATGCAGTTTAGGTCTAACCAGCAGTGCAATAGCAGCAAGTGCAGGATACAGGTATAAGCTATAGGTAAGGTAAGGATATTAAACAAATTATGTCTTTAATGTTCATTCATTTTCTTTTCGGCTTAGTCCCTTTATTAATCAGGGGTCACCACAGTGGAATGAACCGCCAACTTATCCAGCACAGCTTTTACAAAGTGGATGCCCTTCCAGCTGCAACCCATCACTGGCAAACATTCATACACACTCATACACTACGGACAATTTTAGCATACCCAATTCACCTATAGTGCATGTCTTTGGACTGTGGGGGATACCAGAGCACCCAGAGGAAACCCACGCCAACACAGGGAGAACATGCAAACTCCACACAGAAACAACAACTGACCCAGCCGAGGCTTGAACCAGCAACCTTCTTGCTGTGAGGTGACAGCACTACCTACTGCGCCACCGCTTCACCTCTTTCATAATGTGATTATTTGTTTATCATTAAGTTTTGGTCCTTTATCTATGTCATGATAGTAGTTTTCCATTTTATTGAACGAAAGATACATTGCCTTTTGTAAGATTCCAAGGTGTGTCATGCTTTTAGTTTCTTTACATAAATAATAAATTTATAATTGACAATACCACTTTTTAAATCAGCACTTGACTGAAATAGGCAAAATGATGGCTATTTAATTACGGCTGTTTAAAGAAAAAAAAAATTATTTCTTTTGGTTTATTCTGATTGGAGGATGGAAGCCAAAAGGCCTTTCTATTAAGTCTATTTCCACACCAAGTTGAATAATAAATAAATTATTCTATCATTTTAAAGTGTTATTTTATATTTCATGAAAATAAATGTTTTTAATATTTTAGGACTCAACCAGATATTAACCGTAAAATCCTGTCATAGATGATCATTTAAAGGCAAGTATAATCACCTGATAATCACGCGTCTTTAACTAGGTTGTTAACCTCTGGTAAACAGCGCTTTCTGATGCAAAGTGTGTTTTTAAGTTAAAGTAACAGTCCCTCAACATTGCTATGTTTAAAGAAACATTACCTTACCATAATCGCAATTCTAACAATAAGCCAAACTTTATACCTGGAAGAACTACAAATTTCAGCGTCATGATTACCCTTCCCAGTGTTAGAAGTACAGGGGCCTATAGGTAATGTTGTTTTTTTTTTTATTTAAAACGCCATCTTTAATTAAGAAAATCGATATCCAAAATTATTCTCTGGGCAAACCTTTCTGACATTTTGGAGGCAGCATGAAAATAATATTTTGCCTTTTGTACCCCCTTTACACACACAAACACACGCATAGTATAGTAGTTGGTCATTATTATTATTATTATTATTATTATTATTTAATTACAATGTTTTTCCTGATTACATAAATTTCAAAGAATTCTGTCATGTTTCAAATATAAAACTAAACAAAGATTTAGTAATGTATATTTGATAGGATTAATGAAAACTACTTCATATTTTGTATCAAAATGTTTGATGCATCCTTTCATACATAAATAATGGAACAGTCATACTCACGGTGAGGAGGTAGTTCAGTTGCTTTCTGTTTGTTGAATGCTTCTGACAGATCGGAATAACTAGAAGGGAGATCTTGGACTGTTAGGGGAGTGACAGAACTTGAAATGGCATTAAGCTGCATTGGAACAACATGAGACAAGCACTTTGTTAAGCATTTATCACTCCATCTCTCTATCTCACCATTTTTCCATGAATCGTGGGGGTTGTGATCCTGTAACCAGGGTAGTCCGAGTATAACTGAATGCTGGGGAGAATTGATGATGTGAAAGTTGAGTGTTTCCTTGTGAAGGGAGCCTGTTATGACGGAGAGTCTGGTGGTGAGGTAACGTAAAGAGCCCTCCCCTAAAGGGCGTCCGTCTACCGCAGTGACTGCCAAGGGAAAATTACATGAGATTAATGGTATTGCATTTTCTAGAGCAAATTGGTGATCCATGAAATTCCCAGTTGCACCCAAATCCACCATCACAGAAGTGTAAATGGGGATCTTGTCAATATGCAGGGTTATGGGTATTTCTAAATTTTTATTATTGATCGAAAATATGGTAGAACTCACCGATAAGGATTTCTGAGATGGTTGTATGGGGCATTTGGCCTTTACATAACCAAGTTTGCCACAGTATAGGCACAGATTGTGTGCGAAGCATCTCTCTTGCTCTTCAGTGGACAGTTGAGTGCGGCCGATCTGCATGGATTCATTCATGACATGGACTGGAGATGATTCGCTATGTGTAGGAGCAGGTAAACATGCCTGTAGAGGTTTCCGTATGCGGAGTAAGTTGTCCAGACGAATAGAGGGGTTAATTAGTTGGTCTAGAGACTTTTCATCATCCTGGCAAGCCAGTTCGGTTTGTAGTTCAGAGTTAAGAGCCTTTCTGTAGAGGGTCTTTAAAGGATCATCTGCCCACCCAGCTTGTGCAGCCAAAGTGCGAAAATGTAAAGCAAACTCAGATGTGGGTTAATCTTCTTGCCGTATAACCAACAGTTCCTCTCCAGCGTTTTTTCCTCCCTCTGGATGATCAAATTAAGGACACAATATCCTTTAAGAAAATCTTTGAAAGTGGTGAAATTGGGGATGAAATCTGGCCAAATGGCAGTGGCCCAATCGAGGGCTTTTCCACAAAGTAAAGAGCACACAAAAGTGATCTTACTGTGCTCATTGGCGAACATGTGGGGTTGTTGAGTGATGAATAGTTTGCATTGTAGTAGGAAGCCTTTGCATTTAGTTGGATCACCGTTAAACTTTTCCGGGAATGCCAGGCGTGGACTAGCAACATTGAATGCAGTATCTGGTAGAGGATCTAAATATAAAAATATATATATAAATATTTATTTAACAAGTATACATAACATACACACACACACACATTTTATGTCAAAAAACTTTTTTTTTTTTTTAATTTGGAAGCAATTAATCGTGATTAACATTTGCCCAACACTAGTTAAAACAATAAATATAGTACTTACAGTAGGTAACCTAAAAAATGCCTACCTGTATCAGCCCATTCCTGGATTTCTTTGGCCCAGGCAATTGACAATTCTGTCTTTAATGTAGTAATGTTCATGGATGCCTCCTGAATTTTTGCTTTTGTCTAATGAATGACAATACAATAATGTGCATGTATTAAAACAGAAAAAAATTATGAGAGATATTAAATAAGCCTTTTAAAATAAAAGTAGAGTAGAACATTTTCATAACAAGTACACTTGAATTGAAATTCACTATAATTTTGTTGTTTTATAATAGATACCAAATTTGTTTGCAAAACAATCACTACAGTTTCACCTAAGTAAGAGAGAAGTATTTTAGAAATATCCCTTTTGTAATCTTCGGCACAACAATTTTGCAAGGTTCTCAATTTTGCGTTTATTCCATGCCATGGCCTGAATAGTAATCATTCTGTTCTAGCTATAAAAAAACAACATAAATCATTAAAAGCTCACATTAATGTTGTATATTAGTTTTGTAGTTGCATCACACCTTTGTGAATGATATAGAATCTTCAAAATTCTATAAAATTTGAATACTAAAGTCATCATGAAATTAATTTTGTAAATCACTTTATCCCAAATCTGGCATTTGTGTACTTTAAATATGTTTGCACTCATACAATTACCCCCTTTGATCATGTATTTACTGCAAATAGCAGTTTTTGACAAGAACCTGTTTACTTGTTCGACCTCTTCGCCCAGGGTGGTGCCTGCTCCTTCTTTGTTTTGACCACCCCATTTAATCTTGAGAGTGGAAGTGAAATATTTAACAGAATTAAACCATGTCAGACCATATAAGCATCCAAGTCACAAACAGATACCTTCATGTTCTGGAAAACAGTTTACCTCACATTTCCAGGAGTGGGCCTTTGCATGCATCACTGACAGGAATGGCTTCATGTTCAGGAGAAGAGAGAGCTCTGGACAGTCTCTAACAACTCTCTGCAGGTATGGCCAGTACTTACATATTACATCAGTGCACATAAACTGCACATTGCGTGGTGTCAGCTCCTTTTGGAGAAACATGGGGTATCCAAATATTTTCCCCCTCATCATGTTTTTCCCCTCAACATTTTTATTTTACTTTACGTGGCAATGAAATATTACAATTGTTTAGAAATTACCATTAAAAAGCAATAATGGAACTTACATGCTTTGTTTTATTACTAATGTAGTCCACGAACTTGGAGACATCATCATCCTCACAGACAAAGACACCCTTAAACAGGCCATGGTCTTCAGCCCTATAAAATAGATACACAACGATTTAATTAAAAGCTAATTGGCATAGAATATTTTTAGAAATGCTTTACACACAGATACAGAAATTCACCTACCCTCTTTTGAAGCGATGTATTTTCCTATTACCATCTACTAACACAGCTAGCATAAATAGAGAACAGGCTGGACAGTCGAACACTTTTAGTCCACAGAGCTGATCAATTTCAAACTGACAGTATCTCCACTCAAAAAAGCTTCTTTGAAAAGCATCATCACAGATCTTTCCATACAATAAAACAACAAAAAAATCATAAACCCTATAAGAAAATATTGTACTGCCAAAATTGAGAAAGAAATTATTCTCAAAATTTTTTAATTGATACTCAGCCAAAGAACTCTGTCCGCTGTTCCAGTAAACCGGTAAAGGACTGTCTGGACATTCCAGGAGCAGTCAGCTTCATGTGGTCATAGGACACAAAGACATCTATTTTGTAAATTGTTTCGCAGCTTGCTGAGGCAGGCCAGTCTCCTGAGCGGATCAACAGCTGGTTGTTCTGCTCACATTACATTTGGAGAATTCTGGCAAGCTGACATTGTAACGACCTATTGAAATAAAGCATATATAATACATTTATAATAGAAATATATATATATTTTTTAATGCTCTCAGCTTACCATCAATTCCGATGTGAATTGCCTTTTTACCCTCTGACACCACAATGTAATCAGTGGAACAGTTGCAAATATCTTCAGGTGTCTCAAGGGGCAAAAGGCTATCTGGAAACAAATTTCAAACTTTACTATAAATAGCATTGCTGCATCATTATTATGACAGAAATTCATACGATACGTTTCAAGATTATGAACAAAAAGAAAAAAAAATACATGCCTTTTTCTACAATAGAAATTGTCCTCCGCTATCCACCTTGAGCAAAGTAGTTGGGGATATGGGCCTAAAGAATCCTTCCACATCAGTTTCACAGTTGTGAAGTTTTCTTTTGTGGAGCAAAATATCACAGTCTGGACATAACAGCTGCTTGGGAATGCAGTTTTTACATCGAATAACAGATCACTTCAGTAGGCAGTACTGGCACTGCCTAATCTCGGTATATTCAGCAGATAGTAAAGAATCCAGCATCTCAGGCCTTAAAGCTGCCCACTTCTTTTTAGCCTGCTCAACGCAAATTGCCCATGAGGAAGTCAGATTTGAACACTTAATGTCATCAGTATCACCTAGCAGGTCCTCAATTTCTTGATGAAGAGTTTCTGTGTTAGGAAAAAAATAAATGTAATTATAGTGTTCATGGCAGTTGGTTAGGCTGACCATTACAGAGAAATACTTACAAATGTTTTCCACTGCTGCCCAAACAGTGTGAGCAGACAGTGATGGACCTTCACATAAGAACAATGGGGCATATGACACAATGGTAATAATAACCATGCATGGCTAGTTACTTTGAAAATTGTTGGTGTCATTATGTAATCCATAGTAATTACAAGTATGCAAATATAAACTGATATGTGTGTATGTGTGTGTATATATATATATATATATATATATATATATATATATATATATATATATATATATATATATATATAACTGAATTCATAGATCAAAAACCGAATTAAGAGATTAATTCAAAATTACTTCATAGGTAGAATTCAAGTCAAAATCTATTTATGTTCATAAATTGTCTAAAAGTATTTTTTTCTGTTTGTTTATTGTTGATGATTTAGATGTTTTATTTTCAGATTTTTTGTGAAATGTGAAGATGTATATTACTAAGTTGCCTTTAAGAGGTTAAATTTGAGCTCACCACTGACCTATCAGGTGAAAGGAAATGCGTGCGGCGGAACGACGTGAACAACGTCAGTGACGTCAGAGGAAGAGCGCATGGAGATAGAGTTCAGACAGTTAAACCATTGAGAAACGATTAAAATCCTGTTTTTAAAACTTGTCAGAGCGTTTAGAAAGACATTGATATTGATTCATCGGAACTGATTGTTTGTTGATCCAGCAATATTGAGTTAATCTTGACGTGGATGCAGCGAGGACACGGATTGCGGTTATCATCGCGTGTAGTGAGATGGCGAGCCACCCAACAGATCTCGATCGAACACATTCATAGTGAAATTTCAGGGATTGCACCTGTTGTTTAACGAATTGTCACCTGTTGTCACCTGTATTTCACCTGTTGTTAACGCACAGAGATTCAAATAAATAAATAAATAAAGTTTACTTAAGATAGTTTGTAGTTTCATCAGCAGAAGCCAGCTTCAACACTCGCAATGAGTTCCTAGGCCGCTTTACTTACAATCATAAATCAACATCAATTATTCTCTCACACAACGTCATTAACTGCGTCATACAAATAGGTGTTTTAACCTGATTGGTTAAAACACAGATAGACTAGGAAAATTTCCACATGGGTGCGTGCATACAATTATGAACAATATCTCAAGCATATAAACCTCAGACATCCACTAGACTGTTTAGAGCTGATCCCAGACCAGTGAAAAGGATCCACATTTCAAATAGAACACACACACTTAAAGTACAATCTGTTTCTTACCCAAGGCTGAGTGTACTCTCAACCGTCTTTATCAAAACTGGTTAAAAACCGGTATAATTTACATTCAGGCAGTTATATCCTTACTACACAAAGTCTCTCTTGAATAAAGAGTAAAATAACTTTAAAGAGAATTAACACATAATAATAATAATGTCAAAATCTCTTCAGACAGTATTAACACAGAGCAATACAAATAGGAAAACAGTTGTACAGTTGATTTCAATCATTGGTTCCACTCGAGGTCTCCATGACCTCTGACCTAATTTGGTGGCTCCTAAAAATAAAGTAAAAAAGGGACAGGCAAACGCACTGAACATTCTTATATTAAATAATGTGTTAACTCTAATCATTTTTCAAATAATCATATTAATAAAGTAGTGAGAAAAATGCTAAATTTTGATCTATGCTGGGACGGATTGGAAGGCAGAAATCTGGCAGAAATCCGAATCCATCAATACACTAAGGACAATTTAGCTTACCCAATTCACCTCTACCGCATGTCTTTGGACTGTGGGGGAAACTGAAGCACCAGGAGGAAAACCCACGCCAACATGGGGTGAACATGCAAACTCCACACAGAAATGCCAACTGACCCAGCCAGGGCTCAAACAAGTGAGCTGCTTGCTGTGAGGCGATCGTGCTACCCACTGCGCCACTGTGACGCCTGTGTCTAGACATCTCTTTAATAGAATGTCATTGAAAAGATGATTACTTTCAGTCATTCAATTAAAAAAGTGAAATTCATTTATTATATAGATTCATTGTACACAGACTGATTTATTTCAAGTGTTTATTTCTTTTCATTTTGATCATTGAGGCTTACAGCTAATGAAAACTCAAAAATCTGTATCAGAAAATTTTTATATTACTTAAGACCAATAAAAAAAGATTTGTAACACAAATGTTGGACTACTTAAAAGTATGAACATGTACAGCACTTAGTTCTTGTTTAGGCTGTTTATATGATTTCAGTAATGTGACATGACATGGAGGAAGTCGGTTTATGACACTACTGAGGTATTATGAATCTCAGGTTACTATGATAGGAGCCTTCAGCTCTTCTGTGTTGTTGGGTCTGGTGTCTCACCTCTTTCTGTTCACTATAGATAGTTTTAGGTCAGGTGAGTTTGAGGACCAATCAAATACAGGGATAGCATGGTCCTTAAACCAGGAATTATTACTTTTTGCAGTGTGGACAGGTGTCCAAGTCCTGCTGGAAAATCAAAACTTTATGGAGATGCTAATTTGATTTTGCAAGTCTGGCTACAGAAGCTAAATGATTTGCCAAAACTTTTTAAATACCCATTAACATCTGTCAAAAAAGTCATGAATATTTAGCACCCAAATATCTGACTTTATTCTCGGAGTTAATTAACCTACAAAAGGTTACGTATTTGTTTGGGGTGAAATAAAGTTTATCATTATTGTGGATTATTGTAAAAAACCACTCACCATTTTATCTTTAGATACTCATTAACATCTGAGAAAACAGCCATAAATATCTAACCCCAAAAACATATGTCTCTGTTCTCAGAGTTTACTGACTACAATGGGTTACCCATTGGTTTGGAGTGAAATAAAGTTTAAAGACAAATCACCAGTTTACCAGTCACACCTGACTGATTATAACTAAAAAAACAACACCAGTAAGGGAGAGAGCAAGAAGGATGGTCTAAGTATGTTCGCGCATCCTCTTTTCCAGATTCCAGAGTTTTTATTGTTTTATTGCAGGAGACATTTGTTTGAGTAAAATCCATCCTTACACTTTATAGTGTACAACTTGATATTATAATTTGACTGTTTTCTTAATGTAACTTTCCACTTATGTTGCTGTATATTCTACTGTAGTACTAGTGTACAAACATTTTTCAACTTGTCACATCATTAGGCAAGGCTTCATCTTGTCACCAAAGATCACTGTTACTTGTGGTATTCCAACGCAATCTCACGGCAATTCTTAACTTTTTGATTTATTGGCTAATTCGTATGAATTCGTATGATCTAATTAGTACGATTTGCTCATCACCCAGTGACGGTGGGGTTAGGTGCCACGCCTCCTTCTTAAAATCGCACATTTTCGTACAACTCGTATGAATTTGTACGAATTAGCCACTAAACTGACAAAACGTAAAATACTTACGGTTCCTCGTGAGATCTGGCTGGGTATTCCGACACTGTTAAAAAATGATTTGTTATTTTGACTTTAAAAAGTGAGTTACCCGGTTGCCTTAAAATTGTGAGTTTATTGTAATTATAAAGGTGAGTTATAATAACTTGAGTGATTTTGTTGCTTCAACTAATTTTGCTAATATTTTGTGTTGTATCAACTTCTTCAAGCAGTTTAAGTTAACTTACAAATGTAAGTACACTCAACTTCATAGTGTAAAATTGTTGAGTGAACTAACTTTTTTAAGTCAACTTAATCCATTTGATTGCTCGAAGAAGTTGATACAACCTCATTCGAAGATATATGAACAACAGATTTGTCAACTCAACTAAAAATTGTTTGTTGTAACAAAAACCTGAAAAAGTTACCTTGTTGCCTTATAATTATGAGTTAAATCAACTAAATATAGTTTGTTGTAACAACCAAGAAGTTTACACAATTGACTTACAATTATTAGTTAAATGAACTTAATGAAGTTTGTTGTAACAATTAACAAAGTTTACACAGTTGACTTACAATTAAGAGTTCAATGAATTCAACACAAGTTAACATGATAAATGCATTTTAAAAAGTAACAGAACGTCAGCACAAATAAACTGTAGTAACTTTTATTATAACTTCAAGAAAACATTTTCATTCAAGTAGAAGTAAATTTAATCACCTCTGAAAAAAAATAATGCCAAAAGTTATAAATCAATTAGTTATAAACAATTTCTCAAACAGCATTAAAATGAACCCTTTGAAATGTTTCTTTATCTATTCAACGTTTTAAAGGCTTACAACAATTCATAAAATTTTATAATGAAAAGTGTGTTTACAACTGACTTTGTTCTCCAATGCTGAAACTGATATTCTATGCTCTGCAAAAGTTCATGGTGTAAGAAACAAACCCTTAAGTGGATTCTTGCTCACCCATGCACTTACTGATATCCATGTTGTGATGATGTTAGGTTATCATTCCTTAAAATAAGGGTTATATGTTTTGTGTTGTTCTGCCACTTTAAGGGACGCATGCACTGTGAGTAACGCATGCCTGTGTTATGTTGTATTGAGGAAGTAAGGGAGTAGTAAAAAAAGCACTCTGTTCGACTAAGCATTGTCTGGCCTCCAATTATTACATATTTGGCGACGAGGATGGATAACACTGTCTGCTAGCGAATTAGTATGGGCTGGCGACACTGAAGTAAACCTGTGCGGCAAAAAAAAGTCATGGCGATGTTTGGAACTGTGGGAGAATTTGTGGAAGAAAATGGTGACTGGCTGGAGTATACGGAGCGTCTGGAGCACTTCTTCGCAGCGAACGAGATCACCGTTGCAGATAAGAAACACTCTATCTTGTTAAGTGTGTGCGGCGCAAAAACTTACAAGCTCATAAGAAACTTAGCAACGCCACAAAAGCCGGGAGAGTTACCGTACAAAGAGTTAACTGAACTGATTCAGAACCACGACAACCTAAAGCCTTCCGTGATTGTGCAACGTTTTAAATTCCACAGCCATTTTTGTAAACCTGGAGACTCTATTGCAAAGTTTGTGGCTGAGCTTCGGCAGCTGTCTGAGCATTGTGAGTTCGGTACCGTGCTGGAGGACATGCTGCGTGATCGCCTCGTTTGCGGAATTAATCATGGTGTAATTCAGTGCAGGCTCCTGAGTGAGGCGACATTGTCATTTACAAAAGCAATGGAAATTGCACAGGGTATGGAGTCAGCAGCACTACATGCAAAAGATATTCAAAAAGCAACGGGTCCGGCTCACAGTGACGTGTTTCGCGTGTCTCAAACTGTTAAAGGGAAAACAGTGGAATGTTACAGATGTGGGGGAGCTCACTATGCAAAGGCGTGCAAATTTAAAGAGACAGTTTGCCATAACTGTGAAAAAAGGGCCACCTAGCGAAGAAATGCAGGGGCAGTAAATGTAAACAAAAAAACTCAAGGGACAGAGGAAAACCACAATTAAAGGCACATCACATGGAGGATCAACAAGAAGAGACCTCTTATTCAATGTTTAGCTTAAGGGAAACTCGTGCAGATCCTCTTTATGCAACACTGCAGATTAATGGGGCAAGCCTTAAAATGGAGATTGACACAGGAGCTTCAGCATCAATCATCAGTGAGGAGACTTATGGGAAGCTATGGGGTAATGATCAGACACCAGGATTATGTCAGTCTACCATTAAACTGAGAACATATACCGGTGAGATTATTCCTGTGCTGGGGGCGGTGTCGGTGGCCATCGCATATGATGGTCAGGAGGCTGATGCTCGCTTACTGGTTGTTAAAGGAACAGGACCAAGTCTGATGGCCAGAGATTGGCTCGGTAAAATTAAGCTGAACTGGGGTGAGATCAAACTAATAAAAGGCCTATGTGCACAGGATGGTGTTGCCAGGTATTCAGATGTCTTTAAGGATGAACTGGGCACATTGAGGGGCACCACAGGGAAATTGTGTGTGGAGCCTAACGCTGTACCTAGTTTCTTCAAGCCTAGGTCTGTTCCATTTGCAATGAAGCATAAAGTGGAAAAAGAGCTTGAAAGACTACAGCAGCTCGGAATCATTGAACCAATTCAGTTTTCTGATTGGGCAGCCCCAATTGTGCCCGTATTGAAAGAGGATGGTACAGTACGCATCTGTGGAGATTACAAACTGACAATCAATCAGGCAGCAAAGCTGGAAACTTATCCTATTCCAAGGGTGGAGGATTTGTTTTTAATGCTGGCGGGAGGTAAAACTTTCACTAAGCTGGATATGAGTCACGCCTATCAACAGTTGTTGCTAGATGAAGAGTCAAAGCACTATGTTTCAATTAATACTCACAAAGGACTGTTTAAGTATAACAGGCTGGTGTTCGGGGTGGCGTCCAGCCCAGCCATTTTCCAAAGGACAACGGAAAGCCTTTTGCAAGGAATACCGCATGTGGCGGTGTATCTCGATGACATATTGAACACAGGGAAAACAGAGGAGGAGCATCTGAACAACCTGGATCAAGTTCTTAAGAGGATGTCAGACGCAGGCCTGAGGCTAAAAAAAGGCAAATGTACATTACAGGCTGAGAGTGTGACGTATTTGGGATATCAGATATCAGAGCAAGGATTACGTCCTGTGCGAGGCAAAGTCAGGGCTATCAAGGAGGCCCCCAAACCCGGGAATGTGTCAGAGCTTAAGTCATTTCTGGGCATGATAACGTATTATGGGAAGTTCTTGCCAGATCTTTCAACTGTACTGGCCCCATTGTACCAGCTGTTGCACCACGACTGTCCGTGGAAATGGGGGACAGCTCAGGTGACTGCTTTTACAAAAGTCAAAGACTCATTACAGTCAGCCAGGGTGTTAGTCCATTTTGACCCTGAGAAAGAACTGACAGTGTCTTGTGATGCCTCTCCATATGGCATTGGGGCTGTTCTCGCACATGTGATGGAGCAGGGTATGGAGAAGCCCATTGCGTTTGCGTCACTAAAGCTTTGCGTCACTAAAGCAGAAAAAGGATACTCTCAGCTGGACAAAGAAGGTTTGGCCATTGTGTTTGCTGTGAAACGTTTCCATCAATTTCTTTATGGTTGTCCATTCACAATCTTTACGGACCATAAGCCATTAATGAGCTTGTTCAGTGAACATAAAAGCAGACCTTCCATGGCATCGGTGAGGATTCAGAGGTGGGCATTGACTTTGTCTGCTTATCAGTACCACATAGTATATCGAGCAGGGAAGGAAAATGCCAATGCGGATGCATTAAGCCGCTTACCGCTTCCAGACATTCCGTCATCCACTCCTCTACCTCCTGAAACTGTGTTTCTCCTGGAAACATTGAATGACTCACTGGTGAGTGCAAAGCAGATTAAAACCTGGACAGAAAGAGACAAAGTTCTGTCGAAAGTCAAACGATTTGTCCTCAGGGGTTGGCCCCCAGTCGTCGAGGAAGCAGAGTTGAAACCCTATGAGAAAAGGAAAAATGAGCTCTCAGTTCAGGACGGTTGCATCCTATGGGGTGCGAGGGTGGTCGTGCCGCCACCAGCAAGAGTCCAAGTGATACGGGAGGTTCATGTGGCCCATCCTGGGGTCTCTCGCATGAAAAGTTTAGCAAGGGCGTATGTTTGGTGGCCAAATATGGATCAAGATCTTGCAAGCAAAGTTAAAGACTGTAAGGAGTGCCAAGTAAACCAGAAAATGCCTCCACCCGTTCCTCTCCAGCCCTGGGAATGGCCAAATAGGCCATGGTCTCGGTTGCATTTGGATTTTGCAGGTCCCTTTATGGGGCGAATGTTTCTTGTCTTGGTGGATGCTCACACAAAGTGGCTGGAAGCACACATCTTGAAAAACATTACAGCCTCTGTGACAATTGAAACGCTGCGCCAAGTGTTTTCAGTACATGGATTGCCAGATGTAGTTGTCTCGGACAATGGTCCAACGTTTACAGGAGAGCAGTTTCGAGAGTTCGTCACACGGAATGGAATAAGACACATCCGTACTGCACCTTTCCACCCTGCTTCTAATGGTCTGGCAGAGAGAGCGGTGCAGACATTAAAAGAGGGCTTAAAGAAGATGACAGGGCCTAGTGTTGAAACTAACCTTGTCCGTTTCCTGTTCCAGTATCGGATTACTCCACAGACGACTACTGGCTTGACACCTGCAGAAATGTTGTTGGGACGAAAACCAAAATCTCATCTGGATCTGCTGCATCCAGACATGGTGGAGAAAGTGAGAGCACTGCAAAGAAAGCAGAAAGAAGGGCATGATAAACATGTGAGGGCACAGAGTTTCCAGGAAGGTGAGACTGTCTTTGTTAGGAACTTTGCCAGAGGTCAGCGCTGGTTACCGGGAGTAATTATGAAACAAAGCGGGCCTCGCTCTTGTGTGGTTAGACTGTCAGATGGAAGGACGTTCAAGGACGTGGAAGGAGGTTCGTATATATATATATAATGAGTTTCAGTGGCTTTGGGGTGGGTGGAGGTGGGGGGGTGCGGTGACATGACCCCTGCGGGAGTCGGCGCCCGGGGAACAGGGCAAGTTAGGAGTCTGGGAAAAGGGGATTTGGACGGTGAAGACTCCTGTTAGAGGGTGATGGGATGAGTTAGGTGCTCGAGGAATACTCTGTGAGGAGATGGAGCGAAGAGTGACAGCTCTATATATAAATATATATATATATATATATATATATATATATATATATATATATATATATATATATATATATATATATATATATATATAAGAAGAAGGTTGCTAAGGCCTGGGAGAGGCAGTGAGATGACTCCTGTGGGAGTCGAAGCTCGGGGTAACACTCCTGCGGGAGTCAGAGCCTTAGGGGGGGCAGGGTCCGGCGGGAGTCGGGAAATGGGAGGCCCGTGAAGACTCCTGCGGAAACAGCTGGGGTGACAAGGGGGCTTAGCTGAAACTTCGATTAACTACTTGACTGGGGGAGAAAACTGAGTGTTGCTCAGTCTAGATGGAAGGAAAAGAAGCAGGGAAGGTGGCTGGGTCGTGCCCTCGACCTTGATTAGATGTGGGTTGATGGCTGGCGAGGGTCATCTGGGCTTCTTTAAGGTGCCTTTGGCTAAGGCGTATGTACGTCTTGAAGGCATCGAATGACCATCTTCCCAGAGTCTGGATCTGTTGTTGCGAGAGCCCTTTTTGTGCTGCTGTGGTGGCTGCCCCTATTCTAAAGGAGTGACTGGAGTATGAATGTGAGGGAAAGCCTGAGAGTCTGAGAAGTGCTTTGAGGTGTCTTTGAAACCAGAATTGTGTTACTGGGCGGTTTGTGTAATCTACAAATAAGGGGGAAAGGGTACTTGGTTTTTGGATTTTACTAAAATGTAGAAATGCTGTGAGTTTGACATGGGAGTGTGGGGAGGGGTCAAATATGTAGATGAAATGTCCCTTACATGCCTGGTCTGTTTTACTTTGTTTTATGAGGAAGGAAAGGGTTCTCTCATCTAACAAAGTAAGATGTGAGATGGTAGGGTGAATGCTTGGATTCAATTTAGATACTATGGTGATTTCTGAGCATCTAAGAAATCCAAAAAAAAGAAAGATTAAACATGGCATCAAGAGTATGGTCAGTATTTGTGGAAATGTAACCTTTGCGGAGAGTGGAAATGCATTTGGAGAGGATGCTTTGTGTGATGGGTAGCCTGGAGTCTGGGGAGGAGTGATGGGCTTTCTGTATGCCTTTAATAAGAAGGCAAGTTTGGGAGTTGGAAATGGAGTCTGCTGGGGAGCCGTGGATCAATTTCTGAAAGAAATTGATCCCGCTTAAATAACTCTTAATAGTGCTGGCTTGAATGTTTTTAAAGGAGTGTAGGTGTGTGATAAAGGATGTAATGGTGAGGAGGGAAAAGTTGGGAAACTGTGTGTTGTACTGGGTGTGGAAATGTTTAAATGCATTCCATGCTGTGTGGTAAGACTGAAGGGTTCTAGGGGCTACGGCTTCTAAAATGAGGAAGATGGATGCTTAGTGTAAATTGTGCATAGGGTGATTTAAGGCAATATCATCTCTGAATATGGAGGGATGGATGTAGGATGGGGATCCGCTTCTGGGGCCAACTGCCGAAATCTCTGGAAGGAAAAACGAGAAAGAGAGTCAGCAATTTTAGTCTTGAAACCTGGTACATGTTTTGCAGTTATAATGAACTGTTTTTTGGCTGATGTCCAAACTAAATGACGAATGAAAGACATTAAGGTAGGGGAATGAGAACGTCCTTTGTTAACACATTGTACAGCTGCTTCATTATCACTATGAACTAGAATGCTATAAGCAGACCATTCGTCACACCACATAATAGTCGCGGCCATTAGGGGGTACAATTCAAAAAGGGCTGATGACTGGTAGGGCAGGGGAATTTCTAGTATTTGCGGGGGCCATGGAGAAGCGAACCAACGGCCCTGATAATAACCCCTCGAAACATACGCAGCGTCGGTGAGTAGCTGGATGTCTATGGGAGCAGAAACCAAATGGCTGTAGAAAAACGAGCAGCCATTCTAGCACTTAAGGAAGGAAATCCACAGGCTGAGTTCAGGACCGGAGCATCGGACAGGAGGATAGTGTCTTCTAAGCCGTTAATGGAGGCTGCGGTTTGGAGAGGGTGAGAGACGAAGGGGCGTCCCTGAGGAATTATGCGCATGGCGAAGTTCAAGTATCCCAGGATGAACAGGAGTTTGCGTTTTGTGCATATTTGTTTCTCAAGGAAAATGGATGACAGGGAAATGATTCGGTCAATTTTTTCCTTTGGAAGTGATGCTAGGAAGTTTTTAGAATACAGCTTAATTGCTAGGAATTCTAAAGAAGTGCTAGGGCCAGACGTTTTCTCTTCTGCTAGAGGGATACCGAGATTAGCGAAGACTTTTTGAGTCGCTAAGTGTCTGCTAGGTGGCGTGCTAGGGGGAGAGATGATAAGAAAATCGGCTTATAGATGGATGAGATGCGACACGCCGTAGTTATTGGCCAGGATCCAACATATGGCCTCTGAAAGCATATCGAATATTTTGGGGCTACTTCTGCATCCGAAAGTTAAACAGACTGCAAAGTAGAATTTGGATCTCCAATTAATACCGAACAAATGCCAGAAATCAGGATGTAAAGGCATGATTTTAAATGCGGAGGAAATGTCAACTTTGGCAAGCTATGTGTTACGACCGACTGTTTTGATTAAGGAGATTTCTTGATCTATATTGTGGTAATGGAGTGAGAATTTGTCTGATTTGTTTAAACTATTGATGCTTGAAAAGGGGGAGTTATGAGGGGATGAGAGGTCAATTATGAGGCGTTTTCATAAAGTTATTGTCGATCTCTTTTTTAATGAGCTGGTCTACAACTCTGGGTTCAGCGGTAGCGGATTGTAGGTTAGGGCAAGCGAGGTTGTAAGAGGGCAGGGTCAAAACGCCTGGATGGAATCTGGTGGATAAACCAGAAATGAGAAATACAGAGAAGTTAGAGTCAGGGTGAAAACATAATTCAGATGCAAGTTGAGATATATTGACACGAGTCGCTAAGTAATTTCTTGATTTTTTATTTGTTATTTGGAATGGGCAAACAACGCGGGCGTGCGCTCCACCGCAATAATTGCATGTGTGTGGAAATTTGCAGGAGTGACGGAAGCATCTTGCAATATTGAAATAAAAGCATGGGTTAGAGGATGTAGAACAATGGGAAGAGGAGAAAAGAGAAGGAGGAAGCAGAGCAGGGATCGCTGAAGTAGAAGGACGGGGAACATAACTTGTGGATCTTGAGTTAGAGGAGTCTTTATCTGAGGGAGGAATAATAAAGGGACAGGAAGTGGTAGGGTGAAGACTGGAACGCCAGACCGAGCAGGAGAGATTGCGGCAACCTAGAAAAACGCTGTTGTGGAGATCGGTATCCAAAGCCCCCCAGTAAGGACACTGATTCCATTGAATTACTCGGATAGCGCATTTGGCGGAAAATAATTTGCGGTATTTATAGAAATGCGTTCCTCCATAGGAGAGCGCGAGCTCGAGATGATAGCCATGTAATCGTTTAGCTCGCATCTCCTATGGGGAAATACTGAGCATGTAATGTCGGTGAATCTAGAAAATGCTACCTGAAATTCTGCTAATGAGAAGGTGCGTGTTTGAGTGGTGATTGATGATGTGAAGTGTGAGTGTGAATTCTCCATAATCCACTTGTCGTTCTGCCGAAGGGGGTGTAATAGGTGAAAGAGGTGTAGTGAGATCGATGACAGCACCTGATAGTATGAGATTTTTTGCAGCGTTTGAGATGGGGGGGTGGTTCCAGGACTGTAGCATTGTGTGGCACGGGGAGGGTAGTGGCTGTGATAAGGGTGTACGGGGGGTGTGCTGAAGAAGTTTGTAAAGGGATGGTGGTATGTTGGGCTGGATCAGTGCTGGAGGTGTGAGTGAGTGCTTGGTGAAGGGAAGAAGGGGGATTATAGGGGTGGAATACTAGAGAGTGTAAAGAGGGTAGTGAGAGGATAAGCATTGGGGTTGGAGCTAGTGGTGGTATGAATAAGCTGTGTAGATGTGTGAGGGGGATTATTGGGTATGGGGAGCTGAATATGAGTGTGGCTGATGGAAGTGGTGTGTAATGTGGGCTGGGAGTAGAGCTGGAGAGATAAGCTGGAGGCCAAATGAGGGGCGGGGACTGAGGAGCAATGGCAGAGTAGAGCTTCTGGAGATCGGCTTTATTGCAGCGTGAAGGTATGGGAATTCCTGCATCTAAGAGGTTTTTCCGGAGTTCGGGGATGGTGATTTTGGGAGATGTGGGATGATGATCTGGCGGAGGCGTAGGAGGAGGCTGGTGGTGGAGAGGGTGAATTCTGGCGGCGTTGAGTTGTCGTGGTGCAAATGGGCCTGCGGCCTCTCACTGGGACCTTGGCCTCGAGTCCCTTTGTTTGCGGGGCTGCGTGAGCAGCTCTCGCTGGTGGTCAAAGTATTGTTATTGCTTTTGTTGTTATTGTTGTTGCTGCTTTTGTCCATTTTGTCCGTCATAGTCGTTATAGTTGGTATTAGTTGGTTGGCTGGTTGGTTTGTTGGCTGGCTGGCTGGATTGCAGAGCTTAGAATTGTGTTCTTAGCTTGAGGTCTTCCAAACGAAGATAGAGTAGTAGGGAGAAAATGATCCATTTATAGTAAACTAGGATCACTCTGATTGGATTATTACTGATTACAGATGAGCGGCCAGTCATGCTCAATCATATCACGTGCTCCTCTCTAAATTAGTTTATGAAACTTCACTTAATGAGTTGCTTACTCTTAATGAAAAGGAGAAAATGTGTTCGATGATAAGCAACTTTAATGTAAGGGGCGATTCTTGTTCTCGAATTATACTTCATATTACAAAATTCAAATCACTGTCATTGAGTTAGATATAAAACAGTCTGCTAGAACTGCAGTTTAACACAACCTGAGTTTGTATAAAATGTCTGTAACAGAATGTCTATTTGAATATGTTGCAGAACAGTCATAAACACACTTTTCATTATAACATGTTATGAATTGTTGTAAGCCTTTAAAATGTTGAATAAACTAAGAAACATTTCAAAGGGTTCATTTTAATGTTGTTTGAGATTTCTGACATGTTGAATTTTTGTTAAACCGCAATTGTAGCAGACAGAGTTAATAGAATGTGTGTAACAGAATGTCTGCTATTGTGTAATATGAAGTGTAATGTGAGAATCAGAAAAAAATTATTTCTTACATTAAAGTTGCTTATCATCCAACAAATGTTTCCCTTTTCATTAAGAGTAAGCAACTCGTTACATTTGATTGAGATTTAGTCCTTAAAGTTAAACGAAGAACATGAGTATCATTAAGTTTGAGCATGGGTGAGCAAAATCCACTAAACCCTTAGGACTTAGGATTCTTACTTTGTGAACTTTTGCAGAGAATGCTTCACCACCAATTTTCAGGATCTTTTTGGAGGATGTCAAATGTATATTTGATTTCCTTGGGATAAGTGATATTTAGGGCAAGAAGAATCCCTATTAGCACAGCAAAGACATCTGACATCCCTCAGGCCATCGTACAACCTCTTCCTCTCACACCACAGTCACATTCATTATTTCTTTTGGAAAAAGATTTGAGGTGTTCTCCTCTATGACTATCAATAGTCCAACATTTATTCCTTTCACTGCCTCTTCTGCCTTATTCAGAATAGCAGCGACTTCGTAGATGCCTGTCGCTTTGAGGAAGGAAGACAAACACAAAACCCACATATTGAATGCCCCTGGAACTACGTGCTGCTGGTGCACCCCAGCTACCTCAACAAATTGAGCACTGCCCCGGGTGGTGGAACTGGTAAAGGCTGATGCACCCGAGCTATCTCTGTACACAGTACGACAAGGTGGTGGAGAGGGTGGTGCCCCACATCCAGGGGGGTCACCAACGGCACGTCTGCCTAGTGAGTGCCACTGACTAAGTCAATGTTCCTGGCTTAAGTGTGGGGTGCCCGGGCACTGCTGGTGAGCAGGTGTCAAACTAGAAGACCCTTTGGGCCCAGTGCTTGCCCCGGAGAAGGGTGTGGGCCCTCGGGGAGAGGGGGTGGCAGTGGTGGCCCTGGAGGTCAGGGGCTCCAGCCCCTCTAACGTGGGTGCCTGCCCCCCGGAGAAGGGTGTGGGCCCTCAGGGAGAGGGGGTGGCTGGTGGCCCTGGAGGTCAGGGGCTCCAGCCCCTCTAACGTGGGCGCCTGCCCCCCGGAGAAGGGTGTGGGCCCTCGGGGAGAGGGGGTGGCAGTGGTGACCCTGGAGGTCAGGGGCTCCAGCCCCTCTAACGTGAGCGCCTGCTCCCCGGAGAAGGGTGTGGGCCCTCAGGGAGAGGGGGTGGCTGGTGGCCCTGGAGGTCAGGGGCTCCAGCCCCTCTAACGTGGGCGCCTGCCCCCCGGAGAAGGGTGTGGGCCCTCGGGGAGAGGGGGTGGCAGTGGTGACCCTGGAGGTCAGGGGCTCCAGCCCCTCTAACGTGAGCGCCTGCTCCCCGGAGAAGGGTGTGGGCCCTCGGGGAGAGGGGGTGACAATCGTGGCCCCCCGGGGAAGCATCAGCATTTGGGATGATGGTAGGTCTTTCCAGCGAGCTTTTGAAACCAAAGTCCATTTGGGGAATGATGGATATTTGTAAGGGCCATGAGGAAGATGGGTGGTCTCCAGAACGGCCGGTGGCGACGTTGGCGATGCTCACCGGTGTAGTTGATTAGACCCAGGCCCCAGCCCGCCAAGTCATGCCCGACGGGAGACCGCCTTTCCGGGACGTCCCGCGCCTGGAGGTGCGAGTCCGACGCCGATTGTCTCTGACCTGCCATCATGTTTTCGGGGAAGGCGAACAAATGTGGACATAGGTTCTGACGGTTTTGCGCCTGGACCAAATACGCTGATCGATAGGAGCTCGTTTGACGCCCCATGGGTTAGACCCCCGCCCGGCACCCCCCCAACATTGGTGCGTTGGCCTCTATGGGTGTGGTTGGTTCCTCCCTGCCTCAGGTGTGCTTTGAGGGAGGCGTGGGGGGATGTCCCTCCGCACACAACCCCCCCCTTTCCCGCCTCTGTGAGAGAAAAAACTCAAATGGCCCGTCTGGTTTTGACCAAGAGCATGTCCGCCGCTCTGCCCGCCAGGCCGCTCGCCTGATGATGCCGTGAGCCCCGAAAAAGTGAGTGTTCGATGGGGTTCTACGGAACTGCTTTGAAAGTGGGAAAAAGCTGTGTATAAAGCCCCCGCGGCTGACGCAGTCCAAGCTGCCCAAAACGGCGCGTGTTCGGCGGGAGGTGTTATAAAATCTGGACCTGGTACTTTTTTCCTCTTCTGTTTCCGGAAGACCTGGCACACATCATCTTCGCTGAACTGAAGTGCAAGTATGGGGGAGGCGAGGGGTGGTGGAGGTGTTAATGGTGGTGTGAAGAGTAGTTTAGAGTGGGTGTGGGGGGTTTTCTCAAAACAGCAGTAACTCATTCAGGTCGTTTGCAAGTCGCTCATTGTTTATAGTGCTGGGGGATGGTGTCTTGTAGTTTGTGATGTTTTTCAAACTTTTCCACACGGATGCTGAGCCGCTGGAAGAGAACTGACTCCTTAGTTTCTCAGAATAATTCCTTTTTGCGACTCTGATCTCTTTTTCCAGTGTGTATTTGGCCTGCTTATACAAGGCCCTCTCCCCATTCCTGTAAGCAACCTCCTTGGCCTGACGTAGCTGTCTGAGTTTTAGTTAATCATGGTTTGTCATTTTTGTATGTGAGTTGAGTCCTGGTAGGAATGCACACATCTTCACAGAAACCGATATAAGATGTTACAGTCTCTGTGAGCTCATCCAGATCGTTTTGAGCAGCTTCAAAAACACTCGAGTCAGTGAGATCGAAACAGGCTTGTAGATCCCGCTCTGTTTCGTTAGTCCATCTTTTCACAGATCTTAATACAAGTTTGGCTGTTTTCAGTTTCTGCCTGTAGGTTGGTATGAGATTAATCAAACAATGGTCAGAGTATCCCAAAGCTGCTCGTTGGACGGAGCGGTATGCATCCTTTATTGTGGTATAGCAGTGATCCAATATGTTACTGGCTCTTGTGGGACATGTAACATGCTGTCTATATTTTGGCAGTTGACGGGATAGTTTTGCTTTGTTAAAATCCGAAAATGATTAAAACAGTGTACGGGTGTTGTTGCTCTTTCACTGTGATCTGATCAGCTAGTTTTTTATATCGCCAGGCTTGCATGCGCGTGCGGAGGAATGTAAACACTGATGAGGATGAACGAGCAGAACTCCCGCGGGGAGTAGAAAGGCTTACAGTTAACAAACAGTGCTGCGAGATCTGGACAGCACATCTTCTTTAAAACTGTTTCATCTGTACACCACCTTTCATTGATGTAAAAGCACATCCCGCCACCGCACGATTTCCACGTCAATTCTTCGTCGCGATCCGCTCTGAACAGCTGATAGCCCGGTAGGTGAAGCGCGTTGTCCGGTATGGTGTCGTTCAGCCAGGTTTCCGTGAAACACAGAGCAGCTGAATGCAGAAAATCCCTGTTTGTCTGAGAGAGCAGAATTAGTTCGTCTATTTTGTTGGGTAGAGAGTGGAGATATGCCAGATGGATTTCGTTTCAGAAACAGCGAATTTCCCCGAAAGGTGACAAGTTTGCTCCCCTGTTTATGGTGAGTGTTGAGGCTGAGAGCGCCCTCTCGTGTGATGGTGTTAGGTTGCGTGGTGTCATTTAACGGCAGGTTGCAATGGTCAACAAGACTAAAATAACATGTAAAAATTATTTTTACATTTTTTTCAGCAACATCGGATGCTTCACAGGCTTATGAAATGGTGTATGTACTGTTCAGTTTCAAAATGTTTTAAGTTAAAATAGCCTCAAAGGAACAGGTGACAGAGGCCGGTAATTACTTTTTTCATCCACAATTTGAGGCAAAATTATGATAAAGTTCAGTTTTTAACAACTGCTAACTTCTTCGGCAATACTTCAAATCACTCAAGGACAATTCAGACCATAAAAACGTTGATTTTTAAAAGGCTTTACCATAAAACTTGCTCGCCTCTGAAGGGGAGAAAATGGCGCCTTCTCGTGGTTCAAATGCCTTCTGTGTTTGTTGACTTCGGAGCATCGTGCGCATGCGCAGGGTAAACGAAGACTCAAGAGTCATGTGAACTATCTATTAGTTAAATCAACAAATACAAATTTTTTAATGTTAAATCAGTGTGTTACCACCATGTTATTATTTTATTCAACCTAAACTAAAAATCTTTTGTTATCTCAACAACTTTAGTGAATCTAGTTGACTAGACAAACGAAAATATGGAAATAATTTTTTACAGTGTAGCGCTCCACTGAAATTAACAGGGACATGTTACAATGTTGATTTAATGCAACTTAATATGTAGAGACAACTACATTAACAAATAAATCCATTGTTTTTCCCAGAATGCAGAGCGCTTGCTGCAGAAGAAAATAAATGAATTCCCCTAGCAGAAAGACATAGATGTGTTAAAATACAATAAACAAACTTACTGGAAGATTGAAAAGTGCATAAGTGAGTTTTTTGATGTTAATGTTGTTTTAGCCTAATTTGCAGAGACAACTACAAGTTAGCCATTCATATGTTTATTATTGTTTTTGTTTGTTTATTTGATTTCCAGAATGCAGAGACCTTGCAGCAGACGATGATGCTTTTCATGGCAAGAATGACAAAAATAAATAAATTGTTTTTAAAAATTATTATTATTATTTTTATTTTTTTTTGTTGAACGGGTAAATGTATTGTTATACATGGGCTAAGGCAAAGAAAAACATATACTGTTTTCCACATAAAAAATACACATATACATATATCAATCAATTAACTAATAGCGTGAGAGGTATTTGCTTGTGCCATTGTATAGTTATGATCCAAAAATTGTATAAACAGATCCCAAATTTTATGGTACTCCTTTAATTTGCCCTTTATACTGTAGGTGATTCTTTCCAGTGCAATGTAATACAAATCCAAATCTTTCAGCCAATGATCAATCGATGGACTTTCTATGTTCTTCCAATAGAGTGCTATCAAACGCCTTGCAATAACAAGACACATATCAATCGTTTTAGTTTTATAACCTGGTAATGACAAACTTACTGGGAATAAACCCAACACACATATTTCAGGTGTAACTGGAATTGGTTTTAAAAAAATTGAGGAGATTAATGTTACTATGTTTTGCCAGAAAATCTTAATCACCTCACATTCCCAGATACAATGAAAGAATGTTCCTTTATGTTTTTGGCATTTGAAACATATATCTGGGATGTTTGGGTTAATTTTGTTTAGTTTTTCAGGTGTGATATAGGTGCGCATTGCCCAGTTACATTGGATCATTTTAAATCTAGTATTAATTGACAAGTTCTGGGCTTTAACACATATTTGGGTCCATTCTAAATCTGTCAGGTCATATTGTAAATCTGTACACCAAGAATCTTTCTTAGATTCTGACGTTTCTTTAGAGCCATTGACTAATTTGCTATAAAACAAGGAAATATAATTTGTGATAGGATTCTGATAAAACATAATTTTTTCTAATTCAGTTTGTGAAGGTCTAGCTAGTGAGTAGTTTTGCTTGACAGTAATATAGCTGCAAATTTGAAAGTATTTAAAAAAATGTGTCATTGGGATTCCAAATTTTTCATTAAGGTCTTTAAAGGACATCAGTGTGTCTCCTTCAAATAAGTCCCCAATCTTTGTGATATCTTTTAATGCCCACTGTTTAAAGCCAAGATCATTTTTCGTTGGTTTAAAATCTTTGTTTCCCCAGATAGGGGAAAAATCAGAAAGATTCTGGACTTTTCCTAGTAAATACTGAGCATCATTCCATACCGTTAAGGTGTTTTTAACAAATGGATTTTTAGTGGTCTTTTTTACATTTTTATATAAATCGGAGTACAAATACATCTCCATATCCGTCCCTTTTGCTATCGTTGATTCTATTTGTACCCAAGATAGTTGCTGAGGTAAAAACCAATAGGTGGCATTAGCTAGTTGGGCAGACCAATAATACCATTGCAAATTGGGTACTCGCAAACCTCCTGTGTCATAGGGAAGGTATAACAATGTTAGTCGGAGCTATTGTTCCAAAGGAATTTAGTTAATTTTTTTTTCATACTGGAAAAAAAACCTAGTGGAGGGGAAAATAGATCGAAATAAATACAAAAATTTGGCGAGTATATTCATCTTTATAATATTTATGCGGCCAAACAGAGAAACTGATAGCGTGGACCATCTATCTACAGATTCGTTAACTTTAGTTATGACTGGGTTGTATTTAGTAGGGACTAACCTGTCAATTGTAGGGGTAATGATTATTCCTAAATATTTGAAGCCATTAACTGCATTTGTAAATGGGTGTTCAATTGGTGGCTTACTTCTTTCTTGAGTGTTTAAAAAAAAGAATGGATGATTTGGAGTTGTTGATTTTGTAGCCAGAGAACTTTCCAAATCTATCAATCAACTTTAACAATGCTGGTACTGACCTCTCAAGCCTTGTTTGAAAAAAGATAGAGTCATCTGCATATAGTGCTATTCGATGATCGTGGTCTTTAATTGTAATACCCTTAATAATAGAGTGGCTTCTGACTGCGGCTGCTAGGGGTTCTAGTGCTAAAATAAAAATCATTGGGGATAAAGGGCATCCTTGCCGTATGCCTCTGTATACATTAAAAGGTCTTGATATTGTATTATTAGTTTTAACTTCAGCTATTGGTTTGAAGTATAATATTTTTACCCAACGAAGAAATAAGTCTCCGAAACCAAAATGAGTCAATGCGTCATTCATGTAACTCCACTCTACCCTGTCAAAAGCTTTTTCTGCGTCGAGTGATAGTATACATGTGTCCGAGGCTTCCCTCTTTTCATACAGGATATTTAAAACAAGTCTGATATTATGAGTAGCCTGACCATTTTTGATAAAACCATTTTGATCTAAACCTATTATAAATGGAAGGCATTTTTCCAATCTTGATGCCAAAATTTTTACAATGATCTTTGCATCTGTATTAAGCAGGGAAATTGGCCTGTATGACTCGCATTTGGTAGAAGATTCATCAGGTTTTAAAATTAAAGTAATTAAGGCGTTTCTTAATGTGGGTGGTAAATATCCATTTTGAAATGATTCAATATACATTTCTTTAAGAGGACCAACCAGTTAATTTTTAAAAAATTTATACATGTCGATTGGTAGCCCATCAGGGCCTGCTGTTTTACCATTTTTTAGGTTTGATATGGATTCTAAGATTTCACTTTCTTCTATTGTTTGGTCTAAATAATTTTTATCATCTTCTGATATATGTGGTAGCTGAAGATCATTAAGAAACTGGACTTGGTCTTCAATGTATTGCGCTGACTCAGATTTATACAGCTCTTTATAAAACAGAATGAAAGCATTACCGCTTTTGATCCCACCCCAATAATTATTTAAAAGATGAAATTAGCAGACAAAAACTCTAAATTATTTTGCACTCAAATTAAGCTAACAGGTGCTTATGTTGTCTTAACTGATGCTTAACACACACAAATTTGTTAAAATTAAAAAAAAAGTACTTAAGGGTTTCTTGAACCTTTAAATCAACATGTTTAAGATTAAAGAGTATAGCAAACAAATGTTTATTTATTTATTTATTGTTTGTTTTGGGTTAGTTGCATTTTTACAATGGAAAGATCATAATGCACAGTATAACAGCATGACAAAATATTCAGTGATGAGACTCTAAATAAAATAAAATAAATTACATTAAAAAAGACAGCCTTACAGGGGTGTGTTTCCGAAAACCATCGTTAGCCAACTAAGGTCTCAAGTTGCGTTGTTACAAACATAGGTTATTGATTTGTCGTTTCCCATATCCGTCGTTCCAACGAACATTCACAAACTGCGATGCAAACTTGGATGATTGCAACTACACCAATAGAGCTGTAGTTAGAAGCACTGGTTGTGTTCTATGTCCAGTTATCGTCCCTATGTTCTATTTTTAAACTTGGAATTATAAAAAAATATATTAAAGTCATCTTCGGTGTAATTTGCTTTCACAGTATTTTTACAGTTCAGTTTTAGCGATCTTCATATTGACAATTGTGTTCCTTTCGCAGTGCGCTTTGAAAACATTTATGCCATTTTAAACACAGCCATGGCTCATGATGAAAGCTTTCGGTGACCTATTATTTACGATTATTTATTGAATGTATCAAATTGTAAAAGTAAACTTTTACAATAAATAAAATTAATTTAAAATAAATAAAGATCCTACTTAATAATAAAAATAAAAATAATAATATTTTTTATTACTATTAAGTAGGAATTTTCTTCATTTCTTAATAAATAGCCTACTGTAAATTACAACCAAAAACGATTTATATGATTTACAATTATTCATTTTCTATTTGAACACTCACACACTGTCATTCACACACACACTACGGACAATTTTAGCTTACCCAATTCACCTCTATATGTCTTTGGACTTGTGGGGGAAACCAGAGCACCCGGAGGAAACACATGCAATCACGGGGAACAACATTCAATTTCCACACAGTATGCCATCTGACCCAGCCGAGGCTCGAACCAGCGACCTTCTTGCTGTGAGGCAACAGCACTACCTACTGCTCCACCGCATTGCCTATGATTTATATATGAAATTAACATACTTGTTAGCATAAGTTAACATTAGTGGTTTTATGTTTTAGAATACAATATGGCATATTCTCAATAATATTTGTAAAGGAAACATAGGCCCTATATGTGCTGTTTACTTATATTCAATATAATACGGTTTTTATTTTAAGAAGTTGTTACTCCACCCTGTTTAGAGCATATAGACTTTTTTTACGTTATAGCTAACATGGTTCAAACAACGGATCTGCGACAGAGAAAGCTCCAGTTACTAAAGTAACCCTTGTTCCCCAAGGAGGGGAACGGAAATTACTATATTGAAAAAATTTCCACTATGGGGATTTCTTTCCGAAAGCCAGTCATCTGAACGAGTATGTATATGCTTGTGAGGCTGATGCTCATTGCAATCAATTTGGCAATATAAGAAGGGGGAGTACGCATATGAATATATATATATATATATATATATATATATATATATATATATATATATATATATGATGGCTAGCAGTGAGGGAAGACACGGGTCCGCCTGTGAGAGGGGACAGCACCGTGGCTATAAAAGCATATGGGATTGCCTAGTGGGGATCGCGCATAGCAGGCACCTATACTTGGAATGCGGGCTGACCAGCAAGCAGACCTACAACTTAACAGGTAAGCGTCTGACTCCTCCGCTGAGTCAAATGCTGGGGGTCAAATCTCTGCAGGGCTCGCCTAAGCGGGGAACTTTACTGACAGAGTGAATAAACACACGTATATCTGTGTTAGGGAGAATGGCGCAGCAAGCGTGTTACACCACCTTAACCGAGTTGTTTCCTCAATCACCAAGGGTTACCTAATACCCTTGAGGAAACCGGCTCCACTTGCAGATTATAAAACCTTGCAAATGTATTAGGTGTCGCCCAGCCTGCAGCTCTACAGATGTCTGTCATCTGAGAGGCTTGTGAGAACAAGGGTGAGATCCCAAGAGGGTATGAGGGGGGGCGGTGTGGATTAATTCGCCTAGCACCTTGAGGTACTAGATCAGGGGTCACCAATCTCGGTCCTGCAGGGCCGGTGTCCCTCCAGGGTTTAGCTCCAACTTGCCTCAAAACACGAGTTTTTTTACCTAGTAAGACCTTGATTAGCTTGTTCAGGTGTGTTTGATTAGGGTTGGAGGTAAAATCTGCAGGACATCGGCCCTCCAGGAATAAGTTTGGTGACCCCTGTACTAGATGATAAGGGTTATGCCTTCCCACAGTGCTGCCAGCCATCGCGTCATGGAGAGCGGAGATGGCAGCCACGTAAACCTTGAGTGTGGAGGGCGACAGCCTGCTCTCCAGCTTCTCTTGAAGGAAAGAAAACACAACGCTGATCTGGCAAGTTCGGGAGTCTTCTCTGTGAGAGACGCACCATTCAGTGAATAGGGCGTCCACTTTAGGGCGTAGGCGCACCTCGACGAGGGGGCTGTAGCCTGAGTGATGGTATTAACCACTGCCGTCGGTAAGTTACAGAGAAAAGAGATCCTCTGTACGGGGGCGAGTTTGCTCTTTTCTTGGTTGACCTGAAACCCCAATAGGTGGAGGTGCCAGAGCATCTTGTCCCTGTGCATAATCAATTGCTCCCACAAGTGAGCAAAATCAACCAGTCGTCGAGATAATTGAGTATGTGGATGCCCGCGAACCGAAAGGGTCCTAGGGCACCCTCCGCAAGCTTGGTGAAGACCCGCGGAGACAGAGCGAGCCCGAAGGATTTGTACTGTCAGGCTCGACCTTCAAACGCAGACCGCAGAAACTGACGGTGGCGTGGTAGAATGGACACAGTCTATTGCTGCAGACCAATCTCGAGGACGACGGCACCAGAAGATGCACTTCTGCATAAGTATTATGAATGCCAGCTTGTGAAGCCAGCGGTTCAAAACACGCAGATCTAGGATTGGCCGTGGCCCACCGCTCTTTTGGGTACGATAAAGTTCAGGCTGTAAAACCCGCTCTCCATCTCGGCTGGAGGAATTGGTTAGATTGCATCCTGGCATGCACTGCCCGCGAGCACCGCATTAACATGCTGGACCCCCAGACATGAAACGCAGTGCTCGTGCCTATCATCCGAAGACAGGTAACCACCAAATCTAGAAACGCACAGTTGGAGTGACGTCTTGAAAAGACGCGCTGCACGACCGTGTTGCTTTTTCAGGAAATTCGCAACAATACAAACTGCTCTGGAGGACCGGACTCAAAGAACGCCAGGCAAGGGAGAAACCCAGCTCGACCGTCTGCCACTGCATGTCACACACTCTGGACCAGGAGACCGCTCTCGTTCACTCTCTCTGGAAGATTTCTTTGGAAATCGGCTGGAGGAACCCTCATCGACTCTCTCAGAATGCTGTTCACGTCTCTGAAGCAAAAAGGATGCTTTAGCTTTGCACGTGCTGTGTTTATATTGCCAAATTGATTGCAATGAGCATCAACTGCGCAAGCTGAAGCTGGCATTCATTGGCCCGTTTACATACTCTTTCAGACGATTGGCTTTCTGAACAAAATCACGTTTTTTCCACAAAGTTTGAAGTTCCCCTCCCGAAGGGGAAACTACAGTTTTGGGACACACTCATCACTGTATTGTTCTTTTCTCAAACTATGCATCATACTATGATAGTTCAGTCGCAAGTTATGTCATTGTTTGGGAAACGCACCCCTGGACAATTAGGAAAACATACATGCTATATGAGAAACACACTATTTATTTAAATTTTTTTGGGTGGGGTTAGTTGCATTTTTACAATTGTAAGATCATAATGCATTATGATCTTACAATTGTAAAAATGCAACTAACCCGTTATAATTATAATATAACGTTATAATTAATATAAGGTTACGAAATTCTAAAATAAACTGATGGTTGATTTCTGTTGTACTGTAAAGGAATATGTCATTCACTTGGTTCTCAGATTTTTTTTTCTTTATTAAAAACACTTTACAGTGTTTTACAGTATTTACTTTACATTTAATAAATCCCACCTTGATAAACAGAATTAAAAAAAAACTTGACCCCAAACTATATATGTATAATATATTTATATATTTAAAAAAAATAGAAAACTGTTTTTATTCTAGCCAAAATGAAACAAATAAGACTTTCTCCAGATGATAAAATAGTATCAGACACACTTTGAAAATGGGTGACATGGTGGCGCAGTAGGTAGTGCTGTTGCTTCTCAGCAAGAAGGTCGCTGGTTCGAGCCTTGAACGTGGGGAGAACATGCAAACTCCACACAGAAATGAAACTGGCCCAGCTGGATTCGAACCAGCAACCTTCTTGCTGTGAGGTGATTGTTAACCACTGAGCCACCCGCCTGACCAGAATCATGTACAATATGTTTTATAAGGAAGACAATAAAAATTAACAGTGTTAAGCAGGCACCAGCTTCAAAAAAAAAAAAAAAAAAGACACATACTGTATGCACTTAGACAAAAGAATGAGACCAGAATTGTAGCAAGATTATTGTAAACTTGCATGTGGTGCACAACTGCTAGAAGCATACCACAAATACCAACATATATATATATATATGCTGCGTAAAACATGTGAAAAGGAGTTAGGAGGGAAATTTTTATAGCTAGCTTGAAGCCAGTGGTGCTGTTGGTAAGAACAGAGGTCCAGTCTAGTCACTCCATTTAGTTGCATTTATTAGCATCAAGGATTTGTGCTCAAGAGGAAAAGTATGTGCGTGTGTGTGTGTGGTTTTCTGCAAGGAAATAACAGAAATGCAATGCTTCAGTCTACCAACAAAGTACATATCTAAACAGAAAATATAGTAAACATGTAACATAGGAGCACTTAACTCAACTTAAATCATACAAAAGCCACTTACATGGTCAAATACGCACACACAGGAAAACAAAGGAAATCAAATTCAGTCCTCGGCACCGTTCAACCATGTGCAGCCAGAATCAGAATCAGTGCAGTTATTAAAGCCCTTGAGGCAGTCCTGATTGGCCAGAGATTGAATGAGTGGAGATTGGAGTGAACCATAATCTGAACAGGAGTGTGACACTAGGAGTCTGCAGTTTAGGAACACATCTTCTCAACAGCCGCCCCCAAATTTGTAATGCAAATTTTACAGTTTACAGGGAATCGGGTAAGGTCGGGAGAGGAACCAGGCAGGCAATGGGCCTTGTGTAGAGTCAGTCCTTAACCTGAACATCAGCATGGGATGGAGGGAGATTACCTTTCCCACTGGCCACTGAGATCGGGAAAGTTGGGGATCAAGTATAAGAACAACAGTGTTAGGTTGTGAGTTAGGCTTGTCAGTGCGCCATTTCGGTCTAGACTGAAGAGAGGGGAGATAATTTCTGAGGAAATTAGCCCAAAAATGATCTGAAAGGATTTGACTATGACGCCATTGACGGCGACTGCACAGTTCAGAGTCCGGGTATGTTACGAGAGTAAGGGAGGCATCATGCCGCCCCATCAGGAGCAAATTAGGGGTCACAGGGTCAGGATCAGCCATGTCAGATGACACACATCCTAAGGGTTTGGAGTTTAGAATGCCTTGGATTTCAATCATGACTGTGCGTAGTACCTCTTCACTGACCGTTTGAGCACCTAGGGTGGTTTCCAGGACAATTTTGATGGAGCGTATTTCACGCTCCCAAGTTCCACCAATGTGGGGTGCATATGGAGGATTAAATTTGACGGTAATTCTCTGTTTGGCCAGGGTTTCCTGAAGGTCAGTGGTTAGGGATTGATAAATTGATGAATTCTTTATTACCTCCAATAAAGTTGGTTCCTCTGTCAGAAAGCAGCTCGGCTGGTTTCCCTCTACGAGTAACAAACCGCCAGTGTGCCATCAGGAAGGAATCAGTGTTCATGTGAAAGAGTAGATCGAGGTGTATACATCTGGTAGTCAGACATTTGAAAATTATTCCCCATCTTTTCTCAGCTCGTCTGCCAATTTTTACCATGTAGGGGCCAAAGCAATCCACCCCAGTTAAGTAGAATGGAGGTTTGCAAAAACGTAGACGGGCTGGAAGGAGATCAGCCATTCTGGGAATAATAGGATGAGCACGGAACTGCTGGAATTTAGGGCACTTATGTTGATGTTTTCGGACCATCTCGCGACCCCTTAAGATCCAGAACCTTCTCCTTAACTCAGCAAAAAGTCTTTCTGCCCCAGGATGGTGTAAGTGGTCATCATAATCCTTAATTATTTAATTAAGTTTAAGTTTAGTTATAGGGTGTGCAGGATCCAGGACAATTGGGTGAATGGCATCAGGAAGTAAATCACTACTCTGACATAGTCTTCCGCCTACTCTAATGATTCCTAATGTAGGACCTAGTTCAGGGGCGAGGGAGAGTAAACGGCTTGAAGATAGAAGGGGCTTTTGGTTTTGAAGGCAGGCCAAATAATCCTTAAATGATTCTATCTGGGCTTGTCTTAGAATGGCAGTCTCTGCATCATTGTAGTTTTCTGCTGATGGAGGATTTGCTGCCCCCTGAAGGGAGGTAGCTGTGCAGTCAAGGAGGTCTTGGAAAGTGGCAAATTGACTGGGGTCAGGGATAGTGATAGTTCAAATGGTTGAGACAGAAAGACAGGTCCTTGATTCCACCTACAGGGCCTGCCAAGATCAGTCAGCAGCTTTCCTTTAGTTAGGTCATTCGCTGGGTTACTTTGTGAATTCACATAATGCCACTCCTGGCCCTTCGTGAGTTCCTGAATTTCAGCTACCCTGGTTCCAACAAAGATCTTGTAAAAGGGCTGGGGATGTTTGGTGGGCTCGGTAGAGTCTCCAGCATGGTGAATCGAGCCCAGGGGTCGCGTGAGGTACAGGCTGGCGCCAGCTCCAGCCCCTGTGTGTGCGTGACCAGTGCTGCCGCTCCCGCCCGTCCGCCCACCCGTTCGGGTTTGTCCTTGCCGGCCCTCGGCGGTCCCCCCTGCTCCACCTCCCCCTCTCCCTCGGGGGTGGGTGGTGGTGGAGGGTGGGCGCTAATAGTCTCCGGCGAGGTGAAACAAGCCGGGGTCAGTGGTGTCTGAGGTTACGGTCCTGCCCCCTTTTGATGGTTGTGGTTCATGATGCGGTGAGCCCTGAAAAAGTGTGTGTTCGATGGGGTTCTACGGAAACGCTTTGAAAGCCGTGCAAAAAGCCCCCGAGGCTGGCGCAGTTCAAGCTGCCCAAAACGGTGCATCCCTTTGTGTGGGAAAAAGGGAAGTAAAAAGCAGCGCAAAAAAGTTCCCCCGCGGCTGGCGCAGTTCAAGCTGCCCAAAACGGGTAGCTTGTGGGGGCAGAAAAGGGAAATAAAAAGCTATGCAAAAAGCCCCAGCAGCTGCCGCAGTTCAAGCTGCCCAAAACGGTGCGTGTTCGACGGGGCTCATGCCATCCCTTTGTGTGGGAAAAGGAAAATAAAAAGCTATGCAAAAAGCCCCCGCTGCTGGCAGAGTAAAGCTGCCTGAAACGGTGCGTTGTTCCTTGGTGCGACGGTGGGGTGTCTTCCAGTTTAAGAGGGGGGTCACCAGCGTCAAGACGGCTCGTCCGCCATCTTTTAAACCACTCCACGCAGCGTGTGGGTCTCTTTCCCTCCAGCCTTGGTCTTGGACGGTCATGGCCGAATGTGCACTCTGCTTCAACATCTACCGCCGGCTCTTGCCACACCTGTCCGCGGTCCACAAGGTGTCAAACTCAGACGAGAAGAAGCTTTTGCTTGCGCTCGCCGATGGCCGTGTGGACACGCGGAAGACGGAATGCCCGGTGGCCGGCTGTCGAAGGACGCCGGCCCGCCTAGACAGACACCTGAAGCAGCACGCCGATCTCTCTGTCTCGGCCAGGAAAGAGGTCATGGGGAGAGCGAAGCGTCGGAAAGTGGCTCGAGAGTTGCGGTGGTTGCAGTCCACTCAACCGACGGTACCCGTGGTGTCTCGGTTGGCGTCTACCTCAGAAGAGGAACGGGAACCAGACGGCCCGGAAGCCGAGCGTCCGTGCGCCGACCCTCGCTGCAGGCTCGCTACGGAGCGCATAAAGGCCCAGCTCTCAGAACTCCGCAAGCAGGTGGACAAGGTGAGGTCCACCCAGCTCGAATTCACCGGCCGCTATCGAGAGTTGAGGAGGGGGGAAGAGGGAAGGAAGAGGAGGCGGGCAAGGTTGTCTCCTGCAGGTGTGTAAAGTTAAACATTTTTATGAGACTATGAATCAAAATAAACAAATATTAAATATGTTAAATACGTGACCCCGGACCACAAAATCAGACACGAGGGGCAATCATTTAAAACAGACTTGTATGTCATCTGAAAGCTAAATAATTAATTCCTCATTGATGTATGGAAAGGAGATGATATGTTCAGATTTTTTTTATTATATTATCTTTAAATTTGTTCAAAGTAAGGTATTAGTAACTAATAATATGTTATTTGTTATATTACTTGATTAAACTATTAGTTACATTATACTGTATTATTATAATTAATAAACTATTACCATAAACATTTATATTACCATTTAGCGTTATACTATTCTGTGTTTCTCTCCTTCCGTTTGTGTGTGTGTGTGTTTGTTCTTTATTGGTGATTGCTTAATGACCACATATATTTTGCTTATTCTGGTTTATTTAAAGTTCCAATTAATTAATAAGAGTAAAATCTTTCTTTGTATTATCTACCTATACTGGATAAATTTGTCAAATTAAGTTTGTGTTCTCTGGTGGTCTTAGGGCGTTTGTGAGTTACTTAAACAGTTTTAAAATAAAGTTTACTTAATCAACAGATGTGATGTTATTGTTAAACACCATGAAGCGATTCACTGAGAAACTCTGTGCTCGCTGCCTGTAACATTAACTTACATTATGGTCACTATCCTCGGCCCGTTCTTAATTTTGATTCTGTAAAATGTCCAAGAAACACAGCGAAAATAGACCTCTTTAAGTCTCAACCTTTATTACAGCTCATGACGGACATTTCTCATAGAGGGAATAACAGAAATCTTACCTGAGACGGTGTGTGGGAGCTCAAGTGCCCAGCAAGTGCATCGTTGTGATCGATGACTCTCGCTTGTTTATTAATGCCTGTGGCAGTTGTAGTGATGTAATTTTGACAGTGGAGTGACGCTTTTTGATTCGTACTCGTAATCAGGTCTTCGTGTTCATGGTGAAACTGTATTTCATGTTCGTAAAGTACAGCCATCATAAATTTAGAAGTAGTATACAAACAGACAAAGAAAATGTTGTATCAGTGTCTGTTCTAATCGCAAAAATTACGAGTACGTTCCATTTTCCTTTTCAATTTTATAATTACGGATGCATGAATTTTATTTCCGAAAATATTTATGACAGTGATCTTATTCCATACTGACGGGGCAGACCGCATATCTGTACCCAAATGACTCGCCTGAGTTCATGATTATTTTTTTCCGGCAAATTAAACTGTTTTAAGTTTAAAGTTTTTGCAAACTCCATGCCAACAAAGGACTTCTTAAAAGACTTCATCTTCCAAGCATCCGAGAAACCAACACAACGAGAGCCAAACACAGGTATTTATTCGTGCAGTTAAGGTCGTGCCCTTTTATCAAAAGGTGTTTTATTTTATAGTCTTGGTGGTTCTTAATAGTTGTGTGGAACTGAGTTAGATTTGCCATTCTTTTACCCAAATTCTTTTACTTCCTTGCTTTCTTTCTTTTCTATGTTTTGTAGTTATGTTTTGTACGTGTGTTTGTTATATGTTAGACTAGTCAATAAATCATGCTATAACCACATTGGATTGCCTTTGTTTTGCCTCACAGAAAAGGTCACAATAGATCTTGCTACAAGCTACAAGTAAGTTTACTAAAACTGCTAAACTATTCATCTACTTCACAAGAAGTAGTTATAATTCCCTTTCTAAATAAATAAATAAATAATTACAGAGTCCGCTCAGACGAGCGGGCGAAGTCGTTGCTATATTTATTTAGTTAAATTAACATTACGTTTATTCAGAATATTATTAATTAATAATAACTAGATATTATTGATTATTAATATTCATAAACTGAGCTAATTTAGCCACACTAATGAAATTAGGATTAAAATATTTATAAACTGTCCAATGTGTGATTAATGAGATATTCTGTTTTCTTTTTGAAATTGTGGTAACTGTATTGACAGTTTATAGTTTAAACATTTAAAATTAAAATATTGGTGATTTATTTATTTTTTTTTTTTAAGAAAAGCAAAATAAAATATTTTTTTTTATCACACAATGATACATGATGGAAAAAATACACTGATTAATTCCAACATCAAGAAATCCTAAGTTTTGGTAATTTAATATACTTTTTACCG
Organism: Danio aesculapii; assembly: GCF_903798145.1. NCBI lineage: Eukaryota > Metazoa > Chordata > Actinopteri > Cypriniformes > Danionidae > Danio > Danio aesculapii. The sequence goes on along the minus strand of NC_079440.1, from coordinate 26,094,063 downwards.
AGAATATTTTATTGTTATGACATGTAACATCTTGTGATTTATGAAAATGATGAAAACATTTTAAAAATAATCAAAATGGAACAAATTTTTTAAAAGCTGAAAAAGGATGGCTTTGGTCATTAAATGTACCTGCAACTATAGAATCACTCATATACAAAGAGAGAGGGAGGGAGGGAGAGAGACAGACAGAGAGAGACAGAGGCCCAAGCAAGAGCTGAATCAAGAGCCAAAGAGAAGCCAGAGCAGAAAACGACCAGAGAAGAAAAGCTCTAAGTTACAATCAGCACTTCTGTCTTTAAAATCTGTATAAGTCTTTTTTGCAATAAAAACAAACACCAAATTTAGTGCATATAGTTGCATACCTGTGGATTTTATCGCAAATGCCTTGACAATAGGTACCAACTTGCAAGATTGAAAATTGAATTGTAGTATTTAAAAACATTTTCACACTGAGCAATTCTTAATTTAAAAGTCCATGGTGCTGTTTTATTTATTTATTATTATTATTATTATTATTATTATTATTATTAATATTAAATAATAAAAAACAATAATCAAATCTAATTTTGTCAGCTGTAGTACTGTATGTAAATTGATATACATGTGATCAGTAAGATGCTTGTCATTTCTGCTGTTCATCGGCTAACAGTATTTTGTCAACTGCTTCCTCTTTTTTTTAATTCTTCACACTTCATATATTTTTAATTATTTACACTTCTGCTATTTAGATTTTTTTTGCCGTTCACACTTTAATAATTGGTATCCATCATGGGTATCATTGTTGGTTGGTAGATTAATAGTAAGGGTTGATAAATGTGCAGAAGTATATTTTTGTCCGGTTTTACATAAAGGCTTTTTATGTAGGCTACAATCCCTCTAGAACAGGAGGCAATAGGCTTAACAAGTTTGCACTGACAATGGCAATTAGACGTAAATACATTTCTGGGTAATGCAATATTATAATGTGATGTTGTTTATCAGAGACTGTAAAAAATATGACAAAAACTCATGACAACAAATGTTTTTTATAAGGTTTAACCTAATATTTTTAGTCAGTTTGACTTATGTAAGTTGAGATGATTAGAAAATGTAATTTGATTCAACTAAACAATTTAAGGCAGTAAGAATTAACACAGTGTATATTAAGAGGTCATTTAAATGACAAAAATAGACAATTTCCTATAGACAATAATGAACAATAGTAGCTTAGTTTTTTGCAAATGGTTTTGTGTGAAACACTGTGGGTGATTAAATAACACTTATGTTACTAAGTACTGTATAGTGAAATATTTTTATCTATCCTTGGTTAACCATGCATAGCTAGCTTATTTTGGCCCATTCTAACTTGTTTTGTGTTCTGGTTAACTATGTAATTTACCTTGAAAAACAACTAAACCCAGAAGGTGAACAGGAAGGTGCTATGCAGACCACACAGACCCTAGTATGGAGCTACATACTGCTAAAAGGCCTGAAAGGCCAAGCATGACCATTATTAATAAACAATGCATTTACATATACTGGATTGCGTGATTCATTCATTCATTCATTTTCTTTTCAGCTTAGTCCTTTTATTAATACGGGGTCGCCACAGCAGAATGAACCGCCAACTTATCTAGCACATGTTTTTACGCAGCGGATGCCCTTCCAGCTGCAACCCATCTCTGGGAAACATCCATACACACTCATACACTACGGACAATTTAGCTTACCTAATTCACCTGTACCACATGTCTTTGGACTGTGGGGAAAACCGGTGCACCCGGAGGAAACCCACACGAATGTGGGGAGAACATGCAAACTCCACACAGAAACGCCAACTGACCCAGCCGAGGCTCAAACCAGCGACCTTCTTGCTGTGAGGTGACAGAACTACCTACTGCACCACTGCGTTGCCATGGTTTGTGTGATACACTTTAATAATTTATTTATATTTTCCAGTATTAGCTTTTTGTGTTACCGTTGAAATTGCATTTTTAAAATAAATTTTCACACGTGTTATGATAAATTGATATGACATATAAAAAGGATGGGAGACAGAAACAAGCAAAGAAACATTTTTACAAAATTACTCCTTTTTGAAAACACATTGCACAGCATGGCAAAATATTCAGAGATGAGACACTAAATAAAACACAATATATTAATAAGCAGCCATGCTGGACAATCAGTAAAACATGCATGACCTTTTAATATAATATGGCCACAAACAACCTAAAAGTACTTTTTAAAAGTTGTTAGTCTAGAGAAGAGAACTGTGTACACAATGTTACCACAACTACTTCCTCTTTTCTAAAGTGTTCTTGAAGTGTGAAGACTTAAAAAAAAGAGGAAACAGTTGTGGTAACATTGTCTTTGTTTATACACTTTAGAATGCATCAAAGTTACATGCATTTCTCTTCTCTAGACTTACAACTTTTGAAAAGTATTTTTGGTGTGTTTTAATGTCCATTGGCTAAGAGTATTCAACCGTTTTCTCTCTCTCTCTCTATTTTATTCATTTAATTTTTTTTCACACAATTTAAATATTTTAAATTTGTCATGGACCAGGTTTGATCCTTGTTAAGTCTTTTCCGTTGGTCTCCTGCTCTCAGCTGTTAGCCCTTGCAATCAGCTCAAGCGCTGATCACCAGACACCTGTTCTCAATTTACTCTTATTGGCGTACTTATATCTCCCTTCCCTTTTATACTATCTGTTGTCAGTTAATTATTGCATTGTGTGTTAAGCTGCGGTCACACTTGACACTTCTTCCCATAGACTTCCATTCATACGCACGCGAATGCGTCAGACCGGAAACGCGGGGTCATGCGTCAAGTTTCGCATGTTGCTGCAGTGCAAAGTTCAAGCTTGGTGAACTCTGACCTGCGAAATCGCATCACTTGACTGCATGAGACCAATCGAGGATCAAAACATGACCTCTCTGGACAGACATTTAAAACATGGAGCAATCGCTTGCTTTTTTAAATGTCTAATCATCTTGTTTAATCCCGCCCCTTTTCGCAGCGCCGTACGACAGAATTTCGCTCATACAAAGCCCAGTGTGACCGTAGCTTCAAAGCTATGGTCACACTGGCCTTTGTGTGTGTGAAATTCTGTCGTACTGCGCTGCGAAAAGGGGCGGGATTAAACAAGATGATTAGACATAAAAAAAAAAAAAAAAGCAAGCGATTTGCTCCATGTTTTAAATTTCTGTCCAGAGAGGTCATGTTTTGATCCTCGATTGGTCTCATGCAGTCAAGTGATGCGGTTCAGCATGCTGCGGTCACACTGGGCTTTTCCTCCCATAGACTTCCATTCATACGCACGCGAATGCGTCAGACCGGAAACGCAGGGTCATGTGTCCAGTTTCTCAGGTTGCTGCAGTGCAAAGTTTAAGCTTGGTGAACTCTGACCTGCGAAATCGCATCACTTGACTGCGTGAGACCAATTGAGGATTAAAACACGACCTCTCTGGACAGAAATTTAAAATATTGAGCAATCGTTGACTTTTTTTTTTTTTTAAATGTCTAATTATCTTGTTTAATCCCGCCCCTTTTCGCAGCGCCGTATGACAGAATTTCGCACACACAAAGCCCAATGTGACCGCAGCTTGAGAGTTCACCAAGCTTGAACTTTGCACTGCAGCGAACTCCGAAACTTAACGCATGACACCGTGTTTCCGAAGTGTGAGAAGTGTGCTTTCATCTGTCACTGTGCCCAGACGCCTGGAGGTCGGACGTTCTCTGCATTGCAGTGGTGGGCTGACAGAACCCTCTAGCCTTCTCCTCCCTCTGTGCCGAGCAGGTGTACTGTAGTATTTGACTATTTTTGATTTAATAAATTCTGTTAACCAGCCATTTCATTTATTTTTTTTCCCTTCATTTCTTTTGGTGACAATCATTTACATTTCAGCTATTTTAAATATTTTTGTAATCTACAGCATATTAATAGAAGTCGCTCACATATTAATCATCGGTGTTCATCATGGGTATCATTGTTGCTTGGTAGATTAATAGTAAGGGTTGGGGAATGTCTGTATGGTAGTATATTTTGTCCTGTTTTACTTCAATGTTGTGTGTGTGGGGTGTTTTTTAAAAAATGTTTTTTTTATGCAGGCTACAATCCAAATCAGGCAATAAGCTAAACCGGTCTGACAATGAGAATTAGAAGTAAATACATTTTTGGGTGATGCAGTGTTCTAATGCAAAGTTAATCATACTGTAAAAAATGATTTGTGGGCATATTAAATTAAAAGGGGATGCGCATTTTACTGATTGTCCAGCCTGGCTGCTTTTTATGTATTGTGTTATTTAGTGTCTCATTGCTGAATATTTCATCATTTTTAATTCACACTGCTATTTTGAAGTGATGGTTTTTGTTGAGGTTTAAATTATTATTATTTTTTTATATATATATAATTTAATTTTTTTGACCTATAACTCCAGGGGCCCATTTCAGTAAGGAGGTTCAACCAACTCGAAGTTTAAACTTGAACTCTGAGTTGATTTACCGAGAGATTAAAAACTCAGAGTTTTCGGTTTCAGAATAGCTGAGTTGGGTCAATCAACTTTGAGTAGACCAACTCAGAGTTAAGCACGCACACTGAAACTATAAAAAGGCAATATCAATGGAGTGCAGATATTATGAGTGACCATGGCAACATTTGAAAAAAGAGATCAGCATTTCTTTCTCCAGCTGAACTTAATCTGCTTATGCTAAGTTATAGCAAATATGACCATATATTTTAAAAAGCAACACCACTCCATCAGTGAAAGAGAGACAGTTAGTGTGGGAACACAGCTGCTCAAATTAATGCGTAATTTTACATCTAAAGTATTTAAATATTTAAGCATACTAAAAAAAGAAATGTAATGTGTGACTTTTAGAAATATTTTTACACACGTTCCCACTCTTATACACGTTGATCAGTTTTAATAGATTTAAAGGTGCAGTTGTGTGTGTCTGCCTCCATTATTGATCAAGTGATGGAAGTTGATATGACATTTAGAATGTAAGCAGAACTAAAAAATTGTTTTTAGAATGAATAATAATCCCATTAATCTAGTTGCAGTACATGTTGAAGGTCAGTGAATTTAAGAAATTAAAAAAAAAAGCCATTCTCGTACATGGCTTTGTTCTTTGTGTGACTGAAATGTAGGCAGTGAAGTGAAATACCCAGCTAAGGCTTAAATCTGTAAGTGTACAGTGTTTAAAACTGTTGATTAATCTATAAAAGAGTCAACTCATAGAGCTTCAAACGAGTCGTCTTGATAACGAGTCATTAGGTGTTTCGTGATGACGCGGCTACGAAACACAAGTAGTTGCGCGCGCAAACCCTGGAGATTTGAAACCTGCGGCCCCGCCCCCTAACAGAAAAAGAGCCACACACACACACACAGACACACACAGAGACACACACACACACACCGGTTGAATGAAGTCACGCTGTGCAGATGGATATTATTGACAGTTCACCCAAAGATGAAACCTCAACATTATAGCCCAGCCTTGAGCAGTTCGAGTGCTTCTGGAAACTACATACTTACAAAGAAGACTTCATCGGTTTGTTAAAGGAAGAATCAGTAAAGACTATCAGAACATGGATCAGTGCATCATGAATCAGTTTCTTCCTCCATTTCACAAGTGTAAGTACGTGCGATTAAAATTATTGCCTCTTTACTCTAGCTTGCAAATTATGTATTTAGTTATGTTTTGTTACTTGTAACCGCGTGTACTGTATCAGGTTATCTCTTTATTCTCATATCGCGTGTAAAGCCACGTGAAATCGCGACGCGTGCTGCTTTGTTTACGGATCGTCAGCTGTTTCTACACGCATGCAACGGTCAAGTTTCAAAATTGTTCAGCTCAGGTTCGAGGTGAGGTGTCTAAAATGCACCCAGCTAGCTGAACTGGTGCTCTAGGCGTGTATGTCGTGTTTTCTGGGGCGGAGGGTAATGTGTGTGTGTAGCACCGGAACAAGCTGAACTGCCGCTCTAGGCAAAGGACGATCATATTCGTGGATATAACTGAGGACGCGGGTGGTGATGGAGGTGTCGCCGACGCCTCTATGGACGCGCTGGCCCTGTGTGTGTGTGTGTGTGTCTGTGTGTGTGTGTGAAAAGAGCAGGTAGACTGTGATAAGCTAGGAGATCTCCTCGCCAGTTCTTGAACTTTTTGCTTAATAAAATAGTTAGTCGTCGGTATTTTCTAGTCCATCGTCTGTATTTACATTCACCCACTGGCAGCCAAAATCCACTATGAAGCGTGTATGCACTTTGACTACTTTTATATTGTTGATTAACAGATGGCTATTTCCATGGCCATTTCACTCTGTCTCGCACTGAAGCCTGTCAGTGTCGTCGACCAATCGCAGCAGGCTGTCATCGGTCCAATCAGCGCAAATTAGCTTCGCGCTGAGGAGGGGTTTGGGAACAAATGAATCGCTGAACGATTCATATGGGAGTCGCTGGGATAATTAGGTAAAACTAAATGCAGATTATAAGACCATGAAAGTGTTTTTTGACCTTGCATGCATATTAGACTGTTGTTGGAGACCCTTACAACCTAAATATGACCCTATTTCATGTATAATATGGGCTCTTTAATAAAAGGGTTTTGCGTCTCCAGAATGTGTCTGTAAAGTTTCAGCTCAAAACACCCATTAGATTTTTCATTATACCTTTTGCAAGATTCTATTTGATACATTTTTTCACTAGGGGGCAGTTTTGTCATACTGCGCCTTTAAGGCTAGTCCTCCCCGCCCACCGTTTCTACATGTCTTTCTGCGTGCCTTTATCTCCTCCCTCAGCTGCGTCAGACAACAGACAGACTTACAGGAAGCAGATCTCACATAGCGTTTGTGAGAACTACTACAGTAAGAACTTTACCAATGAGTATTTGTTGTGCAGTTGCATCGATGAGTCACACAAAGTTCACGCACGCACACACAAGGACAACACACAAAGAGGGAGACAGACAGAGCGCTGTTTAGCTTTGCACTCTTTTTGCACGCAAATGTGACATGATACAGGTTAATATCCACTGCTGTATGGATATCTGTTATATTAATGTACAAAATAAACCTGATTTAACGTCCAAAAACCGGGATTGAAGCGTCTTCCTTTATAATTGTTCTGACACGCGGCTGTGCTGATGAAGTAAAGCTGAAGTAAATCCCTGTAATTCATTATACACGTGCACTGTTTTAAAACATTTTAAACTTGTGAAACTTACTCTTGATCACATTTGATGATGATTGATGATTCTAGCAAACTGAACAGACCTTTTATTCCCGGTTGCTTTGCGCACGTCTGGTCTTGTTGATATGATTATACACGTGACTACCGGGACATGTGAATACGCGCAGCTGTCAATCAATTCGGTGGGCGGGGGGACCGCACTCCTATGTAAAGTTGCGTTCGGTCTGAAAACCACTCCAATTGGTCCGCCGTTTTTATGTTGCTAAATTGAAAAAAAAGGACTGGGTGTGTTTATATCACCCCAATATGACGGTTTATACACCATACCTGCACATATGTCTGTCCAAACAGCTTGAAAAGTAGATTTTTCACCATAGGTGCCCTTTAATGCGCATTCTGGAATTTGTTCAGTAAAAGTGTTTCCATCACAGTTTATGCGCATCTCTTCTTATCGAATTAAAGTTTATCCTACTTAGTTATGCGCTGCGCATGTTTTTTATGTGTATTTTCAAAAGTTATGTGCATCATGATGTTTCCATCAATAGTTTTTATGCGCATATCTAAAATGCGCATAAAAATAGGTGGGTGGAAACGAAAGGCTAAGGCGAGAAATACCGCTTCGTCTTTAAAAAAAAGAGGAGGCTGACAGAAACTTAGAGTTTAGAGAATAAAACCTGCTGAGTTAAAGTTAGAAACAGGCTTGACTTACCCTGCTTTCTGCTGTTTGACAAACCTGCCATTTTGAAACGGAAAACCCAGAGTTTCTCTCATTTCAGGATTAAAATACAGTACAGATAGGAGTTTTCACTTAACCTCCTTTCTGAAACAGGCCCCAGATGTTTAATTAATTTAAACCACTTTGTAAGAAAACAATGTGTTAGCAAAACATGATTATTTGAATAAGTCTATTTGATTGATTGATTGATTGTATTAAAATCTGATTATCCAGGGATTAAAAAAAAAAAAACTTGATTGTGAGCCACAACTTTTTTTTTATTTTGTTAAAATTGATATCTTACATGTATAGTTTCCAGCATCAACTGTATGTTGTACCAAGGACGTAAGGATGAAAACAATGGGAAATGCTCTATGGCATCATTAACAATTTAGCTACAAATTAGTTCATATTTATCTGTCAAAGTCCTGTAAACACCCACAATCTTCACCAGAGTACGCAATAGCTCTCTATGTGGCTGCTTTCCGAGCATTCTACATTTGGAATAAAGAACTTGATTTGCAAAAAAAATGTGAGAAAACTTGTAAGAGTCATGCTTGCATGACTTCTTTTTTTTTGCAGAACTTTTTAAGTTCTTCATTTTTTGTGTCTGATTCAGGCTCAAACTGGTACGGCTGCACTGACATTATTTACACAACTCCGCACATGCTAGTAAAAGGCATGATGTTGTAAGAATGGGTTTTAACCACAGCGGTTCAAACTGTAGCTCTGCTGAGTGACTAAAAAGTTATCAGCATGATGGTAAAAAAATGTACATTTGTAGTCAAACCATTCTTCTGCAATCTTATACCAAAAAACGGAAATAAGGGCAGCATTAATAGCTAAAAATATGGGAGAAAGTTGATATTATGTGATTGTATTGTATTACACTATGGAGCAATTATGTTGAAAAGTAATTCACAAATACTTGATAATGAAATGATTTTATGACAATAACTTGCTATGGTTACAACTGAATTAACTACAAACAACGGTATAAAATGATAAAATATGAAATGATAAAAACATATGATAATAATTGTACCTAGCTTAAATGTAAAAATTACCAGATGTAGAAGGAGAGACAGGGGGAGGGAGAGACAAAGAGAGCAAGTAGGCCTCAAAGAGGAAGAGAAGATGGACTCCAGATCAGGAGAGGAACAGAGCAGAAAAGCGCAGACTAGGAAAAGAGACAGAGCAAAGTTTACCAGCTATTTTGTATCTTTCTTGACCATGTGACTAAAGCCCAAATGCTGAGACATTCAAACTGACCAATCAACATGTGACCACATCATAAAACCCAAAGTCCACACACCAGGCCCTTATTTAATCAGTATCTGCCTTTGGAATTTGTGTGAGCCTTCTTTGGTGAAAAAGACCATATAAACAAGTGAAGTTTCATAAACTAATTTCGAGAGGAGCACGTCTGGCCACTCTTCTGTAATCAGTAATAATCCAATCAGAGTGATCCTAGTTTACTATAAATGGATCATTTTCTCCCTACTGTTCTATCTTCGTTTGGAAGAATGCTTCCCGCTACAAACGCTCCAGCATTTAACCAACGCTTTAGCATTGTTTAACCTTTCAACGAGAAAGAAAGAACGAACGAACAAACAAACAAACAAACAACAACAACAACTTCAGCCAGAACCCCGCTTTCCCCAAAACTTCAGACGCCGCCTCGCCAGCTATCAAGCCTGAATTACAGCAAGACGCCGGCCCACCAGCTCTTCCAACTTCTACTCCAACTGCCCCACACAACGCAAGCCACAACTTCGACTAAACTCAAGACGCCGGCAATCCAAGCCATTTCTATGAAGCCGGACTCTCACTGATATCCTAGAGGTCCACTTTCTGACTGTTGAAGTAGTTCGATTGCAACTGACCAAGCAATCTATTCCACAAACATTAGTCCACAACATATTCATATGTTAATATACGTCCATGGAAGGATGCACTGTTATCATTCAAACTAGCTGCTGGAGCGCATGCAGCAGAATAGTCTTTCAGGCATAAACACTATAGCGATTTTGGTTGACAAAATGGCCGCCGACCTTTTGCACTCTGACTGATTCTCCAAGGAGCCAATAGCTGAAAGAAGAAGTGTCACCATCCAATGAGCTTTACAAACTTTAGATGGCCCGCCTTATCTCTTGAAAGTTTCATGAATGGACTGAGTGCTAAGACTTTGTGAATGAATCGGGCCAGATACGCTCGAGATTTTTTAATCATGTTAAGATTCCAAACGTGATGATATCTATCATGGATTTAGTAAAAGCCCATGATAAACAGTACATTCACACAGTTCCTACTAAGTGGTGACATCGTTTTGTTTTTTTTCAAGTTAAGGGTTCGATGTTGGCAGTTGATATTTACATTTTATTAAAAAAAAAATAATAATTAAATAATTAAATAAAAAGAAAATAATAATAATAAATGAATAATAACCCCTCTGCCACATCTAACCTGATAGCCATGGAACCAATGAAAAGAGTATGACCCAGCCAGTGAAAAACATTCAATACATAAAGCATTGAAGCTCTTTTGCAACATGCCAATAGCTACTCGTATGTCAATACACATGAGTGCCATAGTCAAGTTTATAATGGCAAGTCAGTGGGATGTGAAACAGCAAAGAAACAACTTCCTGCTTGACTGCTACGAACAAGGAGGACATTTCTGGCAGTGGAGTAACATTTCATTTACTGACTCTGTGTTAGATACATTTTGCTTTTAAACAAACTTCTATATCTATATAAGGGGTTTAAACTCCACTCCACTCTACTATCATCTCACCTGCTCTTCAAGAGGTACTTCCAGGACCGCCAGCCAAGACACGCCCCATATCCTCAGCTCTCCATCCACCTGCCACCCTGCAGAGGGACGAATGTCCACTTCTACAACCCTTGCACATTGTGACATCAAAGCTATTGTAACATGTATTAACAAAGGCGCTTCCATTCACAGTTGCCCACGCACATATGAAGACACCTCGCATGAATATCAGCTAAAACATTTAATTATGTCTGCTGTACATGTACCATGTTGTGATTATTTAATTTCTAATTCTTTCTTGCTTTCTCATTTTAGAAGATCATGGCTTACGGCTCCAGAAACTGCCTTTATTCAACCCATCACACTCTACATCCATTCCAAATGTATTCACACTCTTCGCAAAGATGCATTTCCCCTCATACAGCCCACACACTTGATGCCATATTCACACTAGCCCTTTTGGTTTTTGAGAAGTCTGAACCAACATAATTTCAATCCCACATTCCACCCCATCATAGCTGATCTAACTTGGCAGGAGGAAGAAGCTCTGTCTTTTTCACAAGGGCACTCTATTTATATTTTTGACCCCCCACCGCCCCATTTCAAACACTATTAGCTTTCTTACACCGAAGCCCAGCTGATCCTCTCCAACCGACCTCCACCCACATGCATTTCTAGGCCTCTTCCCCTCTTTTCTTCCTTTAATTTTCCCTCCAAACTCAAACTATCCCATACTTCCATTTACTCTTTTTCACCACAGCTCTGACCCATCTAGGGGTCACCCAAGTTTCAATTGATGAAGCAGCAATGCTCTAAACAAAGTCATATACACTTACACTTCAAATACCACTATCGTCAATACTAACTACCACTGCACCTCTGCAACAGCAGAGATGCTTCAAGTTACATTCACCCATAGAACCACTGCATTGGCATTCTAGCTGAGCTCCTTTTTTACTTCATCTCTACATATCGTTACTGACAATATTTAGCACTCATAATGCTCCAATGCTGACTACCACTGCACCTCTGCAACAGCAGAGATGCTCCGCTAAACCTTATTCTCCCTCTGCCTTCCCCCTGCCTCCTCCCCCTACCCATTTATAGTTGACACAATCGCCCATTAACACTATTCCAATTTTAAAGATGATTCATAGCATTCTCCGCCTCTCAGGCTCCCACACACTCTCCAGTCACCCTTTCACAGGGCATCTGCGAGGGTGTTGGGAGTTAAGTTTTAGAAAGTCTTAGATTCCTGCAAGATACTAAATTTGATCAATTTCATACAAGGTATCATTGTATGCTAAAACTTGACTATTAAATCCGTGAATATCAGGATGTTATGTAGTTACGAATTCAGTAAAATCCTACTAGATTTGACAGCTTGTTGCTTGTTTACCACAGTTACCAAGGCAACACCATTATTTCTGCAGCTCTATAGGGACATGTTGAATCGACTAGATTTTATAGATCTATATTCCGTATATAAATGTTTTAGTTTGGATTAATTTCTTTCATTTTAATATTTAGTAAATATATTGTAAGATAAATCTAGCCAGTATTTCTGGTTGAAATGTGGTTATAAGGTCTTTAAATGTATTTAAAGAGTCTTAAAGGCATTTAAAGGTGTTGAATTACACTCTCTGATTCCTGTATATACTCTGTTTCAGAATATGAGCAGCCACCACACAAGTACAAAGGGCTTTTACAACAACAAATCCAGACTCTGGGAAGGTGGTCATCCGATGCCTTAAAGACATACATACGTCTTCGCCAAAGGCACTACAAAGAAGCCCGGACTCATCCTGTCACCCTCTAACAGGAGTCTTCACCGTCCAAATCCCCTTTCTCCCAGACTCCTGTCAGAGTCGGCCAACTTGCCCTGTTCCCCGGCCATGTCACCGCCCTCCATATATATATGGATTTCTCATTCATAGATATATATTTATATAGAGCGCTGTCACTCCCTGCTCTATCTCCAGTAGGAGTGTTCCTCGAGCATCAACTCCCAAAGGAATCTCGCCAAACTTGCCACTCACCCTCTAGCAGAAATCTCCACCACCCAAATCCCACTTCACAATTTCTGCTGGAGATGGCAAATAATAAGAATTGCTACCCCCAACTCCCGCAGCGCCTATTCTGACTCACAGAAGTCTCCTAATTGCCCCCTCCAGGCCTTAGATTACCCCATTATATTTATATATATATATATATATATATATTTATATACTCTCATATATATTTATATATAGCGCTGCCACTTCCCAGTTCTATCTCCGTCAGGAGTGTTCCTCGAGCATATTTTGTTTTGACTCTTAAGAAGTCAACCCTGGCCACCCCTTTTTGGCCCCCCTCCACTAGTCACCCTCCCCCCACCACCCTGCTCATGCTCCAACAGGAGTCTGTTTCACCCTTTGCTCCAGCTGGAGCTCCCTAGCCTCTTTCCTTTTCCATAACCTCTATATCCAGCAGCCGGATTTAGCAAAAACTTTCTAGCTTTTGGGGGGAAATTCTTCGAAATACACAGCTGCTGTCCCGAGTTGATAGCATTTTGGGGAGCTCTCGAGACCTACCTGTTCTCGGATCTCCTGATATGCTTATCGACCGGGCGGGAGCCCTGAGCTCAAATATCTCCAAGCTCAGGGTTCTCTCCCGGGACAGCATGCCAAACCTGTTTTATACGCCAAGCATATCTAAGTGGGCACTCTTGAAGTGAAGTTTCATAAACTAATTTAGAGAGGAGCACGTGATATGATTGAGGACGTCTGGCCACTCATCTGTAATCAGTAATAATCCAATCAGAGTGATCCTAGTTTACTATAAATGGATCATTTTCTCCCTACTGTTCTATCTTCGTTTTGAAGAATCCCCCCTTCCACCCCATCTCCTCCTTTTCCTCCCTTTTCTAAAAGGGGAGCTCTCGAGACCTACCTGATCTCGGATCTCCTGATATGCTTATCGACCGGGCGGGAGCCCTGGGCTCAAATATCTCCGAGCTCAGGGTTCTCTCCCAGGACAGTATGCCAAACCTGCTTTATACGCCAAGCATATCTAAGTGGGAACTCTTGAAATACATATGATGATTTAGCCTCTTACAACGTTTCCTGGTGATTTGGAGCCCAGCCGAGAATCACATTAGGTAAGCAGACCAATCAGAGCCTGTTGAGGGCAGGCCTTTGGAGGAATTAGGAAATATGATAGTCATTTTCATGTATTCTACTGAGTAGCAGAATAAAACTAAGATTAGACATGTGAAGAAAACACTTTGCACAATCACTTTAAGATTTTTTTTGTGTTGTTTGCAATTACATGTACTCCAGCAATCTTTAGAGTATTAGTCAACTGCTTAATATATGCTAAAATGTGTTGAAAATTAAACTTGGTGAACCATCCATAGCTAGCTCATTTTGGTCCATTCTAACTTGCTTTGTGTTCACAAGAAATCTGTTCTGGTTAAATATAAAATTTACCTTGAAAAGCAGCTAAAACTAGAAGGTGAACTGGAAGGTGCAACACAGACCACAGACCCTAGTATAGAGCTAGGTATTAGGCAGTTCAAGCATGAGCAGTATGAGTAAACAATGCATTTACAAATACTGAATTGTGTGATACTCTTTAATAATAAGTTTAGATAATATATTGTCCAATGTTACCTTTTTTGTGAGTTTTCTATGGTGGCCGAGAAAGCTTAACATGCTGCAGTTAAAAAAAAACATGCAATTACAAAAAAACTGCAGCAAATTGAGAAAAAAAAATTCCATTTGAAAGCACACATGCTTCAAATCCTCACAACAAAACACTTTTAAAAAAATGCACTGCATTTTCCTACAACGCATACTAATAAATAAAATGTGCTGCAGTTTTTCACAATGCCAACAATTTACGAAAGCACTGCATTTTCTCACAAGACTTGCAAAAAGAACAGAACACAACGAAAATGTTTCAAGGATCCCCAAAAATGTAACGGATGCAGATGTGACGTGACTATTATTCAGGGAAGTTTTCGGTGAGCTTTGAAAGGTGTGTTTTTTGTTTGTTTATTTTAACATCCTTATTCCCTTGGCTTTTGTATTTTATTAACCTAAATAACTATAAACTAAACGGAGTGGCTATTTGCACTTAGTGTAAATATCCCGGCTTGTTGGCAGAAACTATTTGCACTAATTCCGCCAAAGTTCGCTCCAAGCTTAATACTGTCGCGGTGTGCCTCAATTGGGGTTAAATTATGGTCAAATTAAGATGAATATTTGCATTTTGCGCGAGCACATTATGGGATTTATCAGACATTGGATGCGATGAAGTGAAATGGAGGAAAGTGTTAACCTACTAATTTCTTGGTAAGTTATGTTTTTAACTTTATTGCATTTTTTATAGTTCTGCAATTTGTTTTTTAACGACCATGGATGTTACAAGTAGTATAATGTGTTTATTTGGTTATTTGCATGTCATGTAGAACGGCATGTCTTTATGCTTTGTAACGTTATGCTAATAATAGGGATGATAAGAATCACGATTTGCATTATTAAATTGGCATATCGCTGAGATATACCATCGAAAAAGCTATGTATGTAACACAATGTGTTCTACCTGTATTACTTACAAACAAACAATATTGTATTTGCAACGTAAAATTGATTTCTTAAGTGCCTTTTCTAATCTCCACTGCTGCCATACGCATCCTATTCTAATTTTTGGGCATGTGACCCTCTGATTTTTGAGGAAAATTTATTTCATATTATAAGTTTGATGGATTATGTGCTGCATCCTTATTGATTTTTGATTTTCGCTTTGCTTTCCCTGGTGAAAAAACAGCATATGCTGGTGATGTAGGTGGCTTGAGGTTGGAGTTTTGAGATTTACATATTTAGTGAGTGTCTCTAAATTTCAGCATTTGTACTCATTTTAAACAGGAACAGTTTGAGAGATTTCAAGATTTTCAAGAGAGAACCAAATTTAAAGTGATCATATAAGTGTCAGGTATAACTTGCGTCTTTTTATATTTTGGATAATTAAGGAAAAAAACAATACTTAAATGATATTTTCTTCTACCAATGGTAGTAACCGATGTTGATGTTTAATTGTTTTTCAGAAAAGGATGCCCTTCCAGCTGCAACCCATCACTGGGAAACACCCATACACTTTCATACTGTAGGGATAGTTTACAGTTTTAACTGTTCAAAGAATGATCAGTCTGTCAGATTAAGAAGAGCCAGAGTCAGAGATTCAAATAAATAAATAAATAAATAAAGTTTACTGAAGATAGTTTGCAATTTCATCAGCAGAAGCCAGCCTCCACACTCCCAATGAGTTCCTAGGCCGCTCTGCTTACAGTCATAAATCAACATCAATTAAACTCTCACAAAATGTCATTAACTGTGTCATACATGCAGGAAAACACAAAATTTCCACGTGGGTGTGTGTGTACAATTCTGAACAATATCTCAAGCATATAAATGTCAGACATCCACTAGACTGTTTAGAGCTGACCCCAGATCTTTGAAAAGGATTCACAATCAAATAGAACACCACACTTAAAGTACAATCTGTTTCTTACCCAAGGCTGAGTGTACTCTCAGCTGTCTTTATCAAAACTGGTTAAAAAATGGTATAATCTACATTCAGGCAGTTATATCCTTACTACCCAAAATATATCTTGAATAAAAAGTAAAATCCGAATTAACACATAATAATAATAATATCAAAATCACTTTAGGCAGTATTAACACATAGCAATACAAATAGGAACGCTGAGGGGGGATTGGGGGTGCAACGTGGCGTGTCGTGACTGTTCAGACTGACACCGACACATGGAGTCATGGTGTTAATTTTTTTTTTTTTTTAATGACAGCAGTAAAAAACTGAACAATTATTTGAACTGTACAAGCTAAAAATTTACATTTATTTTTATATCTTTTTTTATCCACAAAGTGTGCAGCTTTTGTCACTGCAATGTATTTTAATGGGCTTCTGGAAGAACATTTCAAGTACACTACTAGTACATTGATATTAGTATACTTACTAGATAATGTATACTTTTATACTTGACCTTTGCTTAAGTATACTTCTTTTTATATACTAACTTTATTTACTAACTTACTTACTAAGATCAGTCTTGTGCAGCCAGGGGTAGTATTGTCGCTCTGACAGCCAAGTTGGGTCAAAGCTAGGGATGCTCTGATCGGGATTTTTGCAGCTGATACAGAGTACTGATTCCTTGTCATGGTGATCGGCTGAGTACCAATTCTAATGCTTCAAGCTTTATAATGCATTGAGCACATATTCCCTCTAAGTATGAACCTTAAGAGAAGATCTTTCCTTACCTAAGAGAATAAACAAAGAATGCTGCATATAATACCTTAAACACGTCTCTTTTAACCATTTAGGTGTGAACGTGACATGGCCAGAAGAAGCTTTACAGAAAAATTATTGATCCATTCATTTTACTCTGGCTTAGTCCCTTATTTATCAGGGGTTGCCACAGCGGAATGAACTGCCACAGAAAATAATATAACACGCATATAAAAAGTGTTATGAAAAATTACAATGCAATTACAATGTAAACATTGTAAATGATGAAAGAAGAATTCAACATGTCTCAATCAAGAAAAAGTTTGGAGCGCATATTTGATGCCAAAGTAAAATGCACACCTATAAATCTAATACTTCTTTACTAAAAGAAAATAGACCTATAAACTGTTTATAGCAATGAGTGTATTACAAGAATTTATATTATTTAATATTCATGTTAAAAAATAAATAACATTTTATTTAAATAACTTTCAGTTATTTGTAAAAAGGCCTAAATACATTCGAATAGTTTGCTCGTCTCCAACTATTGACAGCAGATCACTCAATGAGAGAGGGGAGGGGGGGATTTGCACTCGCGATATGTTTATTGCTCTTTTCATTTAACCGAAGAAATGTAATACTTAGACCATCACGGTGCCTCTCGCAATCTGTTCATTTGCTCATTCACTCTCGTCGCTATGATTTCTGAGTATTTTAAAGAGCCCATATTATGGGTTTTTGAAAATGCCCTTCCATGTAGTGTGTAACACAGCTCTAAGTGAAGTGAAATATCTAGCTAAGGCTTAAATCTGTAAGTGTACAGTGTTTAAAACTATTGATGCATCTATAAAAGAGTAGACTCATAGTGCTTCAAACGAGTCATCTTGATAACGAGTCATTAGGTGTTTCGTGATGAAGCGACTACGAAACACAAGTAGTTGCACGCGCAAACCCGGGAGATTTGAAACCTGCGACCCCGCCCACTAACAGAAAAAAAGCCCCCCACACACACAGACACCGGTTAAATGAAGTCACGCTGTGCAGATGGATATTAAAGGAAGGATCAGTAAAGACTGTCAGAACATGGATCAGTGCATCATGGATCAGTTTCTTCCTCCATTTCACAAGTGTAAGTATGTGCGATTAAAATTGTTCCCTCGTTTACTCTAGCTTGCAAATTATGTATTTTGTGTCGCGGATGAAATTGAAGACTGGGGGGGGAGGGTATTCTTGGATATAACTGAGGACGCGGGTGGTGAGGGAGGGGTCGCGGACGCCACCCTCTTTATTCTGCCGCCCTAGGCGCGGATATAACTGCTGAGGACGCGGGTGGTAAGGGAGGTGTCGCGGAGGCCACCCTCTCTATTCTGCCACCCAAGGCGGCCGCTTATGTCGCCTCTATGGACGCGCCGGCCCTGTGTGTGTGTGCGCGAGCGCGCGTGCGTGTGTGTGAAAAGAGCAGGTAGAGTGTGAAAAGCTAGGAGATCTCCTCGCCAGTTCTTGGAGTTTTTGCTCAATAAAATAGTTAGTCGTCTGTATTTTCTAGTCCATTGTCTGTATTTACATTCACCCACTGGCAGCCAAAATCCACTGTGAAGCGTGTATGCACTGTGACTACTTTTATATTTTTGATTAGCAGCTGGGCATTTCACTCTGTCTCCGCTGAAGCCTGTCAGTGTTGACCAATCGCAGCAGGCTGTCATCGGTCCAACCAGCGCAGATTAGCTTCGCGCTGAGGAGGGGTTTGGGAACAAATAAATCGCTGAACGATTCATATGGGAGTCGCTGGGAGAATTAGGTAAAAATAAATGCAGATTATAAGACCATGAAAGTGTTTTTTGACCTTGCATGCATATTAGACTGTTGTTGGAGACCCTTTCAATCAAAATATGACCCTTTTCATGTATAATAGGGGCCCTTTAACTAATTTTTGGGGATCACAGGGAGCAAATGCATCACAGCAGCGCAAATCACTGGAGATACAATGGCTGCAAAGTGCAACACTTTGTTGAAATACAAGTGCAATAAAGAGAACATCACTCGCATGAGTCGGTCCAATAAAACTAAACAGGGGTCCCATCGTATCTGTATATATTTTAGCTGCTGTGACGCGAGCACATTGATTTACCTGTGTTGTGGCTGCTTGTAGGGTATGCATAATATACGGGAGCGTATGTGCAGAGAGTGTCTGTGTGAACTTCAAATCTGTGTGAACTCTGAAATCCCGCGACCATGTAGGGACAGAAATCACATGTCGTTGTGTAAATAAGATATTACATATGGCTATTTAGCTTGTTTATTAAAAGAAGTTGTGATCTGGTGCTATATATAAAATACAATTAACTTGACTTCAAGGGGGGGCAGGGAAAGCCATTGGGAGGGCGGGGCGCCACCCTAATATAGTAATAGGGGAAAAACTGCATATTAATATTAAAAAGTAGTGAGAAAAAGATAAATGTTGATCCATGCTGGACAGATTGGAAGGCAGAAATCCGAATCCATCAATACACTACGGACAATTTAGCTCACCCAATTCATCTATACCACATGTCTTTGGACTGTGGGGGAAACTGAAGCACCAGGAGGAAACCCACGCCAACACGGGGAGAACATGCAAACTCCACACAGAAATGCCAACTGACCCAGCCGGGGCTCGAACAAGCGAGCTTCTTGCTGTGAGGTGATCGTGCTACCCACTGCACCACTGTGACGCCTATGTCTAGACATCTCTTTAATAGAATGTCATGAAAAAGATGATTGTTTTCAGTCATTCAATTAAAAAAGTGAAATTTATTTATTATATAGATTCATTGCACACAGACTGATTTATTTCAAGTGTTTATTTCTTTTCATTTTGATCATTGTGGCTTACAGCTAATGAAAACTCAAAAATCTGTATCAGAAAATTTGAATATTACTTAAGACCAATAAAACGGATTTGTAACACAAATGTTGGACTACTGAAAAGTATGAACATGTACAGCACTTAACTCTTGTTTGGGGCTGTTTTTATGATTTCAGTAATGTGACATGACATGGAGGAAGTCGGTTTATGGCACTGCTGAGGTATTATGAATCTCAGGTTGCTATGATAGGAGCCTGTGTAGTTGGGTCTGGTGTCTCACATCTTTCTGTTCACTATAGATAGTTTTAGGTCAGGTGAGTTTGCTGGCCAATCAAATACAGGTATAGCATTGTCCTTAAACCAGGTATTGGTACTTTTTGCAGTGTGGACAGGTGTCCAAGTCCTGCTGGAAAATCAAAACTTTATGGCGATGCTAATTTGATTTTTCGAGTAGGACTTTGCACCTGTCCACACTGCAATAGTACATGTTTTAAGGACCATGGTATCCCTGTATGTGATTGGCCAGCAAGCTCACCTGACCAAAAACTCTTATGAAAGAAACTGTTGTGCATTGTGAAGAAAAAGAAATGAGACACCAAATTCAACAACACAGAAGAGCTAAAAGCCGCAATTAGCTAAACCTGGGCTTCATCAGCAGTGCCACCAACCATCACATTGCTGGAAAAAATCATGCAAAATAGCCCTGAACAACTATTGAGTGCTGTGCATATTCAAAGTCCAATATTTCTGTTAAATCCTTTTTCTTTTATTGGTAATATTATTATTTTATGAAATCATTTCATTAGCTGTAAGCCACAATCATCAACTTGAAAAGAAATATTCAGAAATATATCAGTCTATGTGTAACAAATCTATATGAGTTTCACTTTTTTAATTGAATTAATGAAATTACAACTACAATTATTACAGTTTTTTGATGACATTGTAATTCCTTGAGATGCGCCTGTAAATTGATGAGAAAACTTTTGTTAGATTCCACCCACTGGCCCAATGACAGAATCCAGTGACGTGGTCGAAGGAATTCTGCGTGTATGCCTTTTCGGACGCTTCTGGAAAAAGTTATTTTACTTCATTAAAATTTATTGACCAATTTCACTTCTGATTTTAAGCCTAATTTAATCTGACACCAATTTTTATTATTCTAAATTTGCCACTTATGTTTTTTAGCTGACCATATTAGTAGTTGTGGTGTAATTTATATTTTGATATTTTTCTTGGGTCCGATATTCTTAATTGTACATTCATTAGGGACCAGACGCCGCTCAGAGTTTCACACCCCAGGTTTGCGTGTCTTCTCACGGACATTATGTTGACACTCTGAAGTTGGTTAGAGGGTGCAGGGTTAGCTAATACTCAAATAGTCTGGTTGCCACCTGCTCACTCATCCTAAAAGAGAAAAAAACAGTTCTCAGTCACATCTGACTGATTATAATTAAAAAACAACACCAGTAAGGAAGAGGGATAAGGGCGAGAAGGATGGTCCGAGTATGTTTGCACATCCTCTTTTCCAGATTCCAGAGTTTTTATTGTTTTATTGCAGGAGATATTTGTTTGAGTAAAATCCATCCTTACACTTTATTGTATACTTTATATGACACAACTTGATATTATAATTTGACTGTTTTCTTGTTAACGTAACGTTCCACTTATGTTGATATATAATCTACTGCAGTACTAGTGTACAAACATTTTTCAACTTGTCACATCATTAGGCAACTCTTTATCTTGTCACCAAAGATCACTGTTACTTTGTGTTGTTGGAAATACCTAGCTCTCCACTGAAATTAGCAGGAACATGTTTCAATGTTGATTGAACTTAATATGTAGAGACAACTAATCAACAAATAAATCTATTATAAAAATAAATTTATTATTGTTTTTGTTTATTTGATTTTAAGAATGCAGAGGCCTTGCAGCAGATGATGATGCTTTTCATGGCAAGAATGACAAAAATAAATAAACTAATTGTTTTTATTTTAAAATGTGTCATGTGTGTTTCTATTGATCCAGCATTTTTTTTTTCACAGATTAGTATATTTTGTTTATTAGATAGGTGTAGTGCAACATTTAGGTGTACCTTCTTTCAGCTCTTAGTGTAAATATAGTTCTTTTATTAATACAGTATACATATCATACCTTCTGCTAACGTTTTTTTTTTTAAATAGCGTATACTGCTAATACTTAGTGTAAATAGCATCTACCATCTATTAACACTTAAGGGTACTGTAAACAGCATTTACTGTTTATTAATGTATAGTATAAATACCATCTTTTAACTGTTAATGGCATAAACCACTTATTAAAATGTAGTTTATATAGCAAGTCTTAGTGTAAACACTGTATGCTTAATTTTTTGTGTAATTAGCATCATACTTTTAGTAACACTGCAATAGCATCTACCTTCCATGAACACTAAAAATGTAAATGGCATATACTTTCTATAAGCACTGAGTGCAAATAGCATATACCTTACTTTTTTTGATATATTGTGTAAATAGCATCTCTTGGTATTTGCACTTAGTGCAAATAGCCGCTGCCTAAACTAAATAGCCGGTCCGTCACACTTTAGGGTTTCCTTGAAACATTTCTATTGTGTTCCTTTTTTTTGCAAGGGTTGTGAGAAAATGCAGTGCTTTTGTAAATTGTTTGCATTGTGAGAAAATGAAGCTCATTTTTTAAAAATGTGTTTGCATTGTGTGGATTTGCAGCATGTATGCTGTCAAACCGATGAAGATCTTTTGTCAATTTGCTGGCGTTTTTTGTAATTGCATGCGTTTTCTTTAATTGCAGCATGTTTAGCTCTCGGCCACCGCAGTTTTTATTGAAATTGCCTTTTTCAATAAATTTTTACATAATGTGCTACAATAAATTGCTATGACATTTAAGATTTACTAAAAAATTTAGAATTACCTAAATGGCACAAATTTGTACATGCGAGATAGAACATGAAAAAAAGGATAGAAACAAGTTTTACAAAATAACAAAATTAATTTTTGAAAGTTGGTAACATACTTGACTGCTTGGCAGGTCAGCCTTACCTTCGGAATGCACATGCTCCCGTGAATAATAAAGAATCAGGGTCTTCTCATAGGATAAGAAATCTCCACTATGAATAATACTGAGAAACCGACACGTCATCACTCCACTAGCAGATGCGTGCTACGTCACCGATTTTGATCCCGCCCAAATAATTATTTAAAAGATAAAATTAACAGACAAAATCTCAAAATTATTTTGCACACAATTAAAGCTAACAGGTGCTAATGTTGTCTCAACTGATGCTTAACACACACAAATCTGTTAAAATTTCAAAAAAAGTACAAAAGGCTTTCTTGAACCTTTAAATCAACACGTTTAATCAAAGACTCAAGAGTATAGCAAACAAATGTTTATTTATTTATTGTTTGTTTTGGGTTAGCTGCATTTTAACAATGGTAAGATCATAATGCACAGTATAACAGCATGACAAAATATTCAGTGATAAGACTCTAAATAAAATAAAATATAATAAAAAAACAGACATACAGGGGTGCGTTTCCGAAAACCATCGAAAGCCAACTAAGGTCGCAAGTTGCGTTGTTACAAACATAGTTTGTATATTGTATATAGTTTGTAATTGATTTGGCGTTTCCCAAATTCGTTGTTCAAACAAACGCTCACAAACTGCGTCGTAAACTTGGATGATTGCAACTACATTGATAGAGCTGTAGTTAGAAGCACTGTTTCGTGGTTGTGTTCTATGTCCAGGTATCGTCCCTATGTTCTATTTTTAAACTTGGAATTATAAAAAAAAATATTAAAGTCATCTCTCTTCGGTGTAATTTGCTTTCAAAGTATGTTTTACAGTTCAGTTTCAATCTTCATATTGACAATTGCATTCCTTTCGCAGTGCGCTTTGAAAACATTTATGCCATTTTTAAAACAGCCATGGCTCATGCTGATAGCTTTGGGTGACCTATTATTTAAAAGCGGAATTTACGTTACATTTCCAAAGCTTGTAAAACAAAAATATATAGCATACATTAGTGATTTTATGTTATAGTAGGTTATTTATTAAGAAATGTATCTGTACTATATATGACATGAGCCTGTTGGTTAGAACATTTTTGCAGTGGTTTGAATGTATCAAATTGTAAAATAGACTTTTACAATAAATTAAATTAAATTAAAATAAATAAAGATCCTACTTAATAATAATAATGTAAATAACAATGATATATTTTTATTATAATTAAGTAGGATTTTTCTTAATAAATAGCCTACTGCAAATGACAACCAATAATGATTTATATTCATTCAGGCATTCATTTTCTTTTCAGCTTAGTCCCTTAATTAATCTGGGATGACAGCGGAATGAACCGCCAACTTATCCATCACATGTTTTATGCAGTGGATGCCCTTCCTGCCTCACCCCATCACTGGGAAACACTCACACACTCTCATTCACACACATACACTATACGGACAATTTTAGCTTACCCAATTCACCTCTCCTACATCTTTGGACTTGTGGGGGAAACCTGAGCACCCAGAGAAAACACACGAGAACATTCAAACTCCACACAGAAATGCCATCTGACCCAGTCGAGGCTCGAACCAGCGACCTTCTTGCTGTGAGGCGACAGCACTACCTACTGCGCCACCAAATCGCCTCTGATTTATATATTAAATTAACATATGTGTTTTTATGTTTTAGAATAGAATATGGCATATTCTCAATAGGCCCTATATGTGCTGTTTACACATATTTTAATTAATATGGAAAGCGAGTGCATGTTATTTAGCAAAACTAATATTGAATTTTTTTTATTGCGTGTGCGTGTAAAACAATATAATTTGCTTAAAAATTATGGGTTTTTCTTTTTAGAAGTTGTTAAAAGACCCAGTTTAAAGCATCATTATGGACGTTTTACGCTATAACTAACGTGGTTCAAACAATGGATCTCTGACAGAGAAACTACAGTTTTGGGAAACACTCATCACTGTATTGTTCTTTTCTCAAACGATGCATCATTCTATGATAGTTCAGCATTGAGTTACGTC
Organism: Danio aesculapii; assembly: GCF_903798145.1. Lineage (NCBI taxonomy): Eukaryota > Metazoa > Chordata > Actinopteri > Cypriniformes > Danionidae > Danio > Danio aesculapii. The sequence continues at coordinate 26,069,200 of NC_079440.1, read as the reverse complement.
ATTGCTTGGGAAAAGCACCCCTGGACAATTAGGAAAACATGCATACTATTTGAGAAACATTAAATCAACACTTTTAATCAAAGCATCAAGAGTGTAGCAAACAAATGTTTATATATTTATTTATTTAATTGTTTTTATTTGTTTGGGGTTAGTTGCATTTTTTACAATTGTAAGATCATAATGCACAGTATAACAGCATGACAAAATATTCAGTGATGAGACACTAAATAAAATACAATACATAAATAAAAAAGGCTGCCATGGTGGACAATAAGTAAAACATGTATGCTCTTTAAATGTAAAAATATACTAAAAGTACTCTTCAAAACTGCAGTCTAAAAGGTTATGCAGACAATATGGCCACAAATGCAAATCGAGATGATCCATTATTAGTACTGAGAAATAAACATGAATTATTATTATTATTCATTCATTTTATTTTCGGCTAAGTCTCTTCATTAATCAGGGGTCGCCACAGCAGAATGAAACACCAACCTATCCAGCACATGTTTTATGGTGCGGATGTCCTTAGCTGCAACCTATCACTGAAAACACCCATACACACTTATGCACACACACACAAACATTCATTCATTCATTCATTTTCTTTTTGGCTTAGTTCCTTTATTAATCTGGGGTCCCCACAGCGGAATGAATCGCCAACTTATCCAGCACATGTTTTTACGCAGAGGATACCCTTCCAGCTGCAACCCATCTCTGGGAAACATCCATACACACTCATTCATACGCAAACACTACGGACAATTTAGCATACCCAATTCACCTATAGCGCATGTCTTTGGATTTGTGGGGGAAACCGGAACACGCGGAGGAAACCCACGTGAACATGGGGAGAACATGCAAACTCCACACATAAATGTTAACTGACCTAGCCGAGGCTCGAACCAGACACCTTCTTGTTGTGAGGCGACAGCGCTACCCACTGCACCACCGTGCCATCCCTATTATTATTATTATTATTATTGTTTTATGAACAGAGGAGTAAAATATGAATATGGGTGATCATTTTATAATTTACAGATGGCCTGCTTAGTATCATATTGAAACTAACAAAAACGTCATCCATTTTTTGTTTCCACTTAGCATTCGTGTAAACATTAAACCACAAGTGAGACAGCCTTAGCTAATAATATCCCTTCAACTTTTTTATTCTTCACACTTAATTTATTTTGAATTGTTTCTGATAAACAGGAAGTTGAATCAATTTGCATAGTATTTAAGCTAAACAATAAGAATGCTGTCTTTTACTCTATGAACTGATTAATTGGTCAGTTATATGGGTATCAATCATATGTTTCAAAGTTCACAAATAGGTTGATAATCAGGGTTGATTAATGACCTTGTATTGGACAAGTTGCTCCGATTCATCTCTTCATAGACTGGGGGTGAGGAGTGATTTGGTGGTGTGAGTTTCTCTTTCCCCACACACCGCTTCACATGAGAATGACAAAAATGAAAAAAAAAAAAAGATGTCAAACATTTATGATACCATATATATTATTTCCTTTCTGCACACACACACACACACACACACACACACACACACACACACACACAGAGATACTTTTGGGGTCATTTTTTTTCTGTTCATCAAGGTGACATTTATTAAATGTAAAAAAAAAGTTAACATTTTTAAATTCATATTAAAATTGTAAATAACTGCTTTCTTGTTTTATGTAGTTTCAAATGAAATTATTTCTCCAGTCACTATTGCTTTTATTACTATTATCAACAATATTAATAATAATAATAATAATTTATATTGGAGTAATTTCTGAAGAATCATGTGACGCTGAAGACTGGAGTAATATTTAAATATTTTAAAGCACTTTAAAATCACTGTGATAAATTATACAATTTAACTATAAACTACTTTTGAACAGTTATTTTATAGTGCAATAACATTTCATAATTTTACAAGTTGTACTTTTGATTAAATAAATGCAGTCTTGGTGAGCAGGAGAAGCTTATTTTAAAACATTTAAAAATCCTACTGACCCAAAACTTTTGACCAGTAGTGTGCATTAACTGTCCTTGAGATAAAAATATAAACACAGTGAATAATAAGTAGTTCATTCGAAAAACAACCTTAGAATTATAGAGTTATTGACATATTCTTATTAAATGACAACTTATTTACATTATGAGAGGCTTTTTATAAGCTGTTTACATTTTAAGATTTTTTATTTAAACAACAAATGCTACACACATACTGTTTGCTTTATGGAATGCAAAACCCCCCTAAAAAGCCCCCTGAATTTAAAATATTTAGCTAATGTGATACTTTTATTTTGTGTCTAACCAGAATTTCATTCATTTTCCTTTGGCTTATCAGTTTTATTTATCAGTGGTTGCCAGCTATTCCGGCATATATTTTATGCAGCGGATGACTATCCAGCCACAACCCAGTACTGGAAAACATCCATAGACTCTCGCAACGGACAATTTGTTTTCCCAGTTCACTTATAGTGCATGTCTTTGAACTGAGGGACAGCTGGAGGAAACCCACGCAAACATAGGCAGAATATGCAAACTCCACATAAAAATGCCAACTGGCCCAGCCAGGATTCGAACCAGCAATCTTTTTGCTGTGTGCTAACCATTGAGCCACCTGCCTGACCAGAATCATGTACAATATGTTTTATAAGAAAGACAATAAAAATTAACAGTGTTAAGCAGGCACCATCTTAAAAAAAAACACGCACAGACACATATGCACTTAGACAAAAGAATGAGGCCAGAATTGAATCTTGCTACTTGCATGTGGTGCACAATTGCTAGAAGCATGTACCACAATATATAATTTGTATCATTGTCAAATCAGATATGACATGCAAAGTCTTTTGTGGTTCAACGACATGGGGTATCTGATTTTCTGAAGCTCAGTGACTTCCAACAAACCCACAAATTGCCCACGCTTTACATTTGATTTGTTAATTTGTCTATTATGGAAACAACATATGCTGACATTTTATGCTTACCTTCTGAATCACGTAGTAGAAACCAAAAAAGCACAGTAGACCCACCACAGCACACAAAATGATGATGATGATCCCATAGGAATATGTATCAGGACACTCTGGGCGTGGGCACACTGTGCCTGGGTCTGGAACTGTGTCTTTTGCAAATAAATAATTACAAAATTAAGACTAGCTTTACTTCTGTACAGTCAATGTTATTCAGAAACAAATTCTCAATCTTTTCATCTTTTTTTTAAAAGAATGTAATCTGCTCTTCATGCATAGTCTTACTTTGGGTACTGGTGAATGTTTCACTTTCAGTAAATAATTTAGTCAGTTGTCTTTTGTATAAAAAAAGATGGGGTCAAAAATCACACCATCACTGTTGCAAAGTTGTCAAATATAAAGTAGATATTGTACACTTGAGAATGTGCAAGATTTTGAAGTTTTTTTTTTCTGAAGAACAGCCTCAGTAATCCGATCAGCTGAATGAAAACATTTGTGGATAATCCAGTTAACAACATAAAATAAGGATTTAATGGTGCAAATACGTGTAAGTAGGGTAATTTTTAGAAATTGAATAATTATTTTGTATTGAGGAGTATGTAATCTGTAATATGTACATCAGTGTGATCAATCATTATGCACATCAATATGTACATCAATGTGATATAACTTTCGTACAGAACAGTATTTTTCTGAAATTAATGCAGATTTATATATCCTGCAAAGGTTACACTAGCAGAAAGCGTGTACATAACCGTCAGTGTCAGGGAATAATTATTTGCTACTTGCATAAAACAAATAGTTCTGCCTAAAATTAAGATTCTGTCATCATTTATTGGCCCTTGACTTGTTATTATTTTTATTTTTTATTTTTTTGTTAAACACAAAAAAGATGAATGTTGACAAATGGTGGAAAGTGTCCACCATTAACTTCCAAATTAAGAAAAACAAAACAATGGAAGTCTGTATCAAATCCTTTTCCACATTCAGTGTATCTTTATTTGAAGACTGAAGATTAAATGCTGTTTTGAATTTTAATCAAATTTAAAACAGCATTTAATCTAAAATATTTTTTCAGATGTAACTCTAATATAATTAGCACCCATTTTAAATCTCATTTTAATGAGATTCAGTTACTCATATTTTGCATGTTAAATATGTTATTTAGTGTGTAATAACATGTATTATGTCTCAGTCACCAGCCCCGTGTAAACAGTATATTCATACAGACAATAAACATGATGGTTTAACAAAATTATTTTCACAAAGTGCAAGACAAACTTACCTATCCATAACAAAGTGGATTTGCTAAGGGTAATTTTTTCTTCGTAATTATATTCACACCAGTAAAGTCCAGCGTCGCTGAGAGTTACATTTTTGATGGTGACGTTAAGGTTGGGGAATGCTGTTTTTACATTGATTTTGTATTTGTTAATTTCTTTATAGGTAAGTGTGCTGTCTTTGTAAAGGTATACAATTTCCTTCAGTTTACTTTCTCTTTCTTGTCTGTACATGTACACACCATGTTGAGGGCTTTTATGAGTAGTGCACTCAATGGTGATGTCTTTCCCCCAAGCTCCAGTTAACTCTGTAACTGTTTGAAGAGAAACAGTTATTGAGACCATTTTTTTTCTTTCAAACACATACATGTACTAATAAATTAGTAAAAATTGTAATGCAACTTTTCTGCAAAACATTTTCCACTATATGATTCACCATTTCAATATTACAGATAAAAATACCATTAAAACATTGTATACATATACATATTCCTACCTCTCAGATATGTGGCTGCCAACAAGGAGCTTCTTAAACAGATCATGACCAACAGAAAACTGTATTTTACAATGCACAGCATCCTAACAGCTCTGAGTGTTGTTTGTGAAACTACAAGTGGAAGTGATGGTTGCATTTCTGTGAACTAGAAATGTCAGGTGGTTGTCAGACAGGCCTTGGTTTGTTTTTTTTTTTTTTTTAAAGAAAGCAGGCAACCAAGTGTTTTGTGTTGTAAATAGTGTCATCATAAAAGCTGAGTATGTATAAATAAATAAATGCATCAATAAATAAATGTACAGTTACAATTCCTAAAAAGTTGGCAACATTTACAAAAATTATAATATTGTAATATCTAAATGAAACAGTTTTGAAACAGTCCACGATAAGCTGTTTGAAATGGGGACACGTAGGATTTTGTGTTTGGGTATAAAATGAGCATTTTACTCTTTGCAAGTAAAGCTGGGTCACTGCTCCTTATTTTCTACCAAACGTTATGAAATAATTGTCAAAAAAAACTAATTTCTCAATGCAAAATTGCATTAAACGTATAAAAATTGTGACATGATTGCAAAAATCCAGGGAAATCTCAGTAATCAGAGCAAACAGCATGGGGGACTGGCATACATTTGTTAAAGAGCCTCTATTTTGCATTAAAAAAATGCCATATTTTTGGGAGTCTCCAACAACAGTCTGATATGCGTGCAAGGTCAAAAAACACTTTCATTGTCTAATAATAAGCACTTATTTTTACCTAATTATCCCTGCGACTCCCATATGAATCGTTCAGCGATTCATTTGTTCCCAAACACATCCTTAGCGCAAAGCTAGTATGCGCTGATTGGACCGATGATCCTGTCTGTTGTGATTGGTCGACTGGGTTCAGCACGAGACAGAAAGAAATGCCCACCACGGCTACAGTATGAAGCTCGTCCTGATTCTGCCAAGTGCTAGTTGTCCTGGGACCAACATAATTTATGATGACCCAGGGACAACAACTCTATCAGCCAATCAAAACTTATTGCGTCATCATTATGTGCGCTCTACAGAGTCCGCCAAAACGCAAATTCAAAAAAGAAGAAAACACATACACATAGGCGCGCGCTCACGCACACACGCGCACAGGCACACAGGCACACACACCTGCCATTTTCACCAGCAAAGAGGACAAGAGAAAAGGTAAGATCACCGGTTTTCTTCTATAAGTTTACAGAAGCAGTAATGATCGTAAAATTAATATGTGTTTATGGATTTGCCCTTAGCGCTTAGCGAACAAGCAACATTTAACTTTAGTTTGCATTGAGTTAGCCTAATTAGCTGTCCCTAGTTAACTAACGTTAGATTGGCGTGCTGCTCTACCGTTACTGCAATTTACTTTCTGGCTTCAATTACAACAAGCTAACAATAATGTTTTGAATATTTTAATCTAGCTATTAAACGTGATTAAATTTGGCCTCTTGCTAATTTAGTGACCGTATTTTTTCCTAATAATTCTGTTTTTAGCATTTATTATGTCAATTTCATTTATTGACAAATGCCAGAAATGTGGACCAAAACAGCACTAGTTTAAACACAAGACAGTGGGTTATTTGAGACGTTAACATAACGTACTGTGAATCGCTGCAAAATTCAACTAGCGATTTAGTTTAATCTAATCATTTATTCTGTTAAATATGTTAACCTCAGGTCATCATTGCTGATTTATTAATATCATTAATATGTTAACATCAGGTCATCATCGCTGATTTATTAATATCATTAATACGTTAACATCAGTTGCTTATTTAATAATTTCATTAATATGTTAACATCAGGTCATCACTGATTTATTGATATCATTAATACGTTAACCTCAGGTCATCATCGCTGATTGATTAATGTTAACCTCAGGTTATCATCGCTGATTTATTAATATCATTAATATGTTAACCTCAGGTCATCATCGCTGATTTATTAATATCATTAATACGTTAAGATCAGGTCATCATCGCTGATTTATTAATAATATTAATATGTTAACCTCAGGTCATCATTGCTGATTTATCACTACATAACATTAATATTTACCTCAGGCCATCGTCACTGATATAATATCATTAATGTGTTAACCTCAGGTCATCATCACTGATTTATTAATATCATTAATATGTTAACCTAAGGTCATCATCGCTGATTTATTAATATCATTAATATGTTAACCTCAGGTCATCGTAGCTGATTTATTAATATCATTAATATGTTAACCCCAGGTCATAACCACTGGTTTATTAATATCATTAATACGTTAACCTCAGGTCTTAATCACTGATTTATTAATTTCATTAATATGTTAACCTCAGGTCATCACTGATTTATTAATATCATTAGGGTTAATATGTTAACCTCAGGTCATCATCGCTGATTTATTAATATCATTAATATGGTAACCTCAGGTCATAATCACTGATTTATTAATATCATTAATTCGTTAACCTCAGGACATCATCACTGATTTATTAATATCATTAATACGTTAACCTCAGGTCATCATTGCTGATTTATCACTACATAACATTAATATTTACCTCAGGCCATCGTCACTGATATAATAATATCATTAATACGTTAACCTCAGGTCATCATCACTGATTTATTAATATCATTAATATGTTAACCTCAGGCCATCATTGCTTAATATATAACTACATAACATTAATATTTACCTCAGGTCATCATCGCTTATTTATTGATATCATTAATATGTTAACCTGAGGTCATCATCACTGATTTATTATTATCATTAATACGTTAACCTCAGGCCATCATTGCTGATTGATAACTACATAACATTAATATTTACCTCAGGTCATCATGGCTTATTTATTAATATCATTAACTTCACGAGTTCACACTTGCAATAGTTTCAGAATAAAGCGTATTTGGCGTGCTGTCCGGGGAGAGGGCTCTGAGCTCGGGGAAGACACCCAAACTCGAGTTATTCCTCTTATTAGGAAACAGAGAGGAATAGGGATTCGAGCGAAGTATCTAGCCCGGCCCCAGAACGCTCCCCAAAAATTGCTTATTTGGTTACAAGACAGCAGCCAGACAAGTGTGTGAACCCCCCAAAATTTGCTGATCTTTAAAATTTGGAGGGGTGCTGTTGGGTTGATGGTTGTGCTTTGTAAGGTGTGTGTCTCGGGAGGAGGCAGTTACTGTATTGATGGTGATGCGTTAAGTGTCTCCAGCAGGAGTGATCGCTCCCACAGGAGACGGGCATCTCCCATGAGAGCGGTCACTACGTTAGCAGTGGTGCGTGGTGAAGTATGCGTCCCAGTAATAGTTGTCGCTGTGCTGACAGAGGTGTATGGTAAGATGTGTTTCTCCCATAGGAATGGTTACTGCACTAGCAGTGGTGTACAATAAGGTGTACTTCTCCCATGGGAGCTGACACTGCACTTGCAGTGGTGCATAATTGTAGGGTGTACGTCTCCCATTGGAGCGGTCACTGCACTAGCAGTGGTGCATGATAAGGTGTACTTCTCCCATGGGAGCTGTCACTGCACTTGCAGTGGTGCATAATTAAGGTGTACGTCTCCCGTGGGAGCTGTCACTGTGCTTGCAGTGGTGCGTAATAAGGTGTACGTCTCCCGTGGAAGCTGTCACTGCACTTGCAGTGGTGCATAATAAGGTGTACTTCTCCCGTGGGAGTTGTCACTGCACTTGCAGTGGTGCATAATTATGAGGTGTACGTCTCCCGTATGAGCGGTCACTGCACTTGCAGTGGTGCATAATTATAAGGTGTACGTCTCCCGTAGGAGCGGTTACTGCGCTTGCAGTGGTGCATAATGAGGTGTACGTCTCCCATGGGAGCGGTCACTGCACTTGCAGTGGTGAATAATTATAAAGGTGTACGTCTCCTGTAGGAGCAGTCACTGCACTAGCAGTGGTGCATAATAATGAGGTGTACGTCTCCCGGGGGAGCGGTCACTGCACTTGCAGTGGTGCATAATAAGATGTACGTCTCCCGTGGGAGCGGTCACTGCACTTGCAGTTGTGCATAGTAAGATGTACATCTCCCGTGGGAGCTGTCACTGCACTTGCAGTGGTGCATAATTATAAAGGTGTACGTCTCCCGTAGGAGCAGTCACTGTGCTTGCAGTGGTGCATAATAATGAGGTGTGCATCTCCCGTTGGAACGGTTACGCGGATGCTGTATTCGCATTATTAAAATATATTATGCAAAGTGTATTTCGAAGGAAGTGTCTTGTAAATTATCAATGAAGGAATGTGTTGCGAGATGTGGTGGGATGGGCTCTAGTGGATGTGAAATTTTTTATCCTAGAGGGGTTTTTGAATAAGGGTTTGATGGGCTTTTCTAATGTGAGAGCGGTCGGCTCGAATGTAGCACTTAAAGGCCTGTGAGGACCAGCGTCCGAGTGTTTGGATCTGCTGCTCTGATAGACCATTTTGTGCTGCAGTGGTGGCTGCGCCTATTCTGAAGGAATGGCTGGAGAAATTGTCGGCTGGAAAGCCCGACATAATTAGGACGCATTTAAGATGCTTCTGGAACCAGAAACGAGTGACTGGGCGATTGCTATTGTCTGTAAAAAGAGGGTCTGAAAGGGAAGTGGCTTGTGATCTCCTGATATGTGAAAATGCTAGCAGTGTTTGGTATGGATGGATAGGTGATTGAAGGTTGAAAATGTAAATGTAATGGCCTCTTTTTGCTTGATCAGTTTTTCTTTGTTTAATGAGAAAAGAAATGGTTTCGTTTTCCAGCGTTACTAGATCGGATATGGTGGGATGAATGTTTGGGTTGAACCCGGATGTAATGGTGAGTTCTGAACACCTTAAAAATCCAAAGAAGGCTAAAATAAACATGGCGTCGAGAGTACGTGCTGTGTGGATTGATTTGTATCCTTTGCGAAGAGTGGATATGCATTTAGTGAGTGTTTTCAGTGTTATGGGTTGTCGGGTGTCTTGACGTGTGGGGTGGGTTCTCTGTATGCCTTTCAAGAGAAGAGTTGTTTGCGAATTAGCTATGTGAGGTGCAGGGGAGCCGTAAATTAGTTTGTGGAAAAATTGAATTCCACTCAAATAGCCTTTAATGGAATTGATCTGGAGTTTTTTGATAATTGTGAGGTAGGATATGTAAGATGAAATGGAAAAATCAGGAAACAGTATGTTATAACATGCATGGAATGTTTTAAAGCTTTTCCATGCTGTTAAATATGACTGCAGGGTTCTAGGTGCCACTGCCTGAGGGATAAAGTCGAGAGAGGCTCCAAGCAGGTTTTTTAAAGGATGATCTATGGGAATATCAGCTCTGAATAAGGAGGGACTTGGATTGGAAACTGATCCGCCTCTGGTGCCAAATGTCTGAATTTCTGGAAGGCAAAACGAGAGAGAGAGTCAGCAATTTGTTTTTTTGGACCCAGAAATGTGATTTGCAGTAAAAATAAACTGGTCACATGCTGAGATCCAAGTTAGGCGTCTTAGTAGGGGAATTAATGCTAGCGAATTTGAACGGCCTTTATTTATACAGTGAACGGTTGCTTCATTGTCACAGTGAATTATGATGCGGGAAGCGGACCATTCTTTACCCCATAGAGATGCAGCGATGACTAGTGGGTAGAGCTCGAATAGCGCCGATGATTTTAGTGGTTGCGGCAGGTCTAACAGCTGGGGCGGCCAAGTGGACGCGAACCAGCGTCTTTGATAGTAGCCTCCGAATCCGATTGACGGGGCAGCGTTGGTGAATAAATTAATGTCTGCTGAGGAGGATATTAGGTCGCTGTAAAAGAAGGAGAGACCGTTCCATTGTTTGAGGAATAATATCCATAAACGGAGTTCGTTTAGGCTACTGTCATCGATGGATATTTTATCCTCTAGACCGTGAGCTGCGGACGCGAGAAATAAGAGATGAGAAATAAACGAGCGGCCTTGGGAATTGCGAAATTCAAATGGCCGAGAATTGATAATAGCTTGCGCTTAGAACAGGTGGGGCTGTCTAATAGGGAGGAAGCTACCAGGATCGTTCGATCAATTTTCTTCTTTTGGTAGGGACGCTTGGAATTTATTGGAGTCTAATTTGATGTCCAAGAATTCGATTGAAGTGCTTGGACTGGTGGTTTTTTCCTCAGCTAGGGGAATCCCGAGTTCAGCGAAAACCTTCTGAACTGTCAAAAGGTGCGCGGCTGGGATAGCGTCTGATGGTGAGATGATTAGGAAATCATCTACTAGATGGACTAGATGCGGGATTTCGTAGTTGTTGGAAAGGATCCAGCAGATTGCTTCCGACAGCGTATCGAAAATCTTTGGACTACTTCTGCAACCGAAGGTTAGGCGGACGGAAAAATAATAATTTTTTCGCCAAAGAATGCCGAAAAGGTGCCAAAAGTCAGGGTGGATGGGCATGACTTTAAAGGCGGATGTTATGTCGACTTTAGCCATCCAAGCGCCGCGACCCGCGATTTTAATTAATGAAATAGCTTGGTCGATGTCATGATAAATCATTGAGAACTCTTCGAGAGGGATGAGAATGTTGATACTAGGAAACAGAGAGTTATGCGGGGAGGAAAGGTCGATTATTAAGCGCCAATAGGACTGACGCGATAAACTCTGAAAGGAGGTGCGGAGAAAAGACCAATCATGAAATTTTCGTCTATTTCTTTTTTGATTAGACGGTCGACGACGTCGGGTTCGGCGAGAGCAGACTGAAGATTTGGACAAATAAAACTATAGGTGGGTAGGCTAATGACACCTGGATGAAAACCTGAAGACAGACCCGTTAATAGAAATTCGGTGAATTTGGGATCGGGATGTTGGAGCAATTCCGATCTTAGGCGAGAAACATTCACAGGAGTCGATAGGTACTTTCTAGCATTTTTATTTACAGATTTTTTCACTGGACATACTGTGCTGGCGTGAGCGCCGCCGCAGAAATTGCAAACATGCAAAAAACGACATTTCTGTCTCCAGCACCTGCCGCTATTGAAGCCGGTGCACGGGCTGGCGGAGGCTGGGACAGAAGAGCGGTGATCAGAAAAAAAAGGGCGGAATATTTGGGTTTGAAGGGACGTAACTGGTAGATCTGGGCTGGGCTTGGCTGGGTCGGGGAGGGGAGGAGGGATGGGATTTATGAATGGGCATGATTCTGTGTGGTGGGTGGTGGATCCGAGAAAGACTTTATTATGAAGATCTGTGTCTATGGCTCCCCAGAATGGGATCTGGTTCCATTGTGAAATGCGAATGGCAAATTCAGCGGAGAAAAGGCGGTGGTAGGTATAGAAATGAGAGCCTCCATATGAGAGCGCGAGCTCAGCGACTATCGCGAGAAAATCATTGAGCTCACGCTTCCTGTGGGGATAGACAGAACAAATGACGTCTGTATATCGTGAGAATGCAATTGTAAATTCTGCGAATGATAAGATGCGTGACTGAATGTTAGCTGTGTTTTTTAAGGTTACTGAAAATTGGCCGCAATCTATCTGGCGGTCTGCCGATGTGGGTGAAATGGGTGAGAGGAGAGAAAAAAGGTCTACATCCGAACCTGACAGGATTTGGCTCCTGATGGTGTTGGAGACGGGTGGAGGATCCAGGGCGAGGGCGTTGGGTGGAACGGGTAGAGGCGTGGCTGTGGACAGAGAAAAAGACTTAGTGTGAAGAAGTGGCTGTGGGATGTTGGAGGCTAGAGCCATTTGCGGAGGCATGCTCGCGCTACTGCTGGCCCTAGGATCACCGGTGGGAGGAAAAGAGAAAAGAGGAGGGGCTGCCGACGTTAGTGACATCAGCGGAGGCGGCCTCACGCTGGAACTTGCTTCGGGGCCTGAAGGAAAGTTGTAAGCTAGGGCCGCTTGGGGAGGCATGCTCGCGCTGCTGCTGGCCCTAGGATCACCGGTGGGAGGAAAAGAGAAGAGAGGAGGGGCTGCCGACGTTAGTGACATCAGCGGAGGCGGCCTCACGCTGGAACTTGCGTCTGGGCCTGAAAAAACCTGGGGAAGAAGAGGAGGAATTAGAGGAGCTGGGGTTTGAGCTGGGAGCGGAGGCGGCCTCACGCTCGCACTGCTCGCGGGATCTTGGAAGGGATGGGGAGGCAGGATATGGATTTGGGCCTGTGCTTCCTGTAGCGACCCTGCGCTTGAGTTTGAAGGGGGGGCGGCGGGCCAAGGATGTAGTTGGGGATGAGCTTCTGGTGCCGCTAGCAGAGGCAAGCTCACGCTATACTGGCGGCTCGAAGGAACGAGCTCAGAGCCGGCATGGAGTCCAACTTCCGGGGATTGAGATCCTACGTTATCTGGACCTGGGGCTCTCCCCAGACTCGCTGAAGGCCTGCTGCTGCGTCCGGGTCTGGAAGATGGGTTTCGATCCGGACGCTGGTATGGAGTATTTTGGACCTGGCTGGAAATTTCCATGGCTTTGGAAGGTAGAGTGATGGAAGGAAGTGGTGCTCCGGATTGCAAGACGTTATACATGGCCAGGAGGTCCGCCTTGGTGATTCGGCGCGGAACGATGATGCCTGCGCTGGCCAATGCTTGGCGGAGGTCGGAGACGGTGTTTATCCCTCTGTCCGGGACGGAGGACATGGCTGAGGCAAATGATGAGGCTGGAGAGGATTGCTTTCTGGGAGATGGAGATGGTGAGCCCCGTCGTGATCGGACAGCCGTGATTCTGGCTGAACGGCGGCCTCAAGGTGGAGCCGCGGGCTGAGCTGGTGCGCTCTGCGGGGCTACGGAGCTCTGGGTACCGGCGGGAGATCTCAGAGGAGCCTCGGCAAGGAAGGCGTCGTCCTCTGTGAAGAGATTAATCTCAGACATTGTTCTGCGTCGAAGTTTGGATGCTAAAGTCACAAGATGCTGCAGGTAAGACAGCTTTGGTATATATAGGGGTTTGGTCAAGAACTGATTGCATAATAGAATAATTGTCAATGACGTATTTGATACTGAAACTTCTGCGCGTGCTCCTCCCGAAATTTGTTTATAAAACATCACTTAATACGTTAACCTCTGGTCATCATCACTGATTTATTAATATCATTAATATGTTAACCTCAGGCCATCATTGCTTAATATATAACTACATAACATTAATATTTAGATTAGATTAGATTCAACTTTATTGTCATTACACATGTACAAGTACAAGGCAATGAAATGCAGTTTAGGTCTAACCAGCAGTTCAATAGCAGCAAGTGCAGGATATAGGTATAAGTTATAAACTGCAGTTTATAGAAAAAACTATGAAAATATTTACAGATGGATGTCCTATGAACATTATATACAGGTTGTATTAGCTATGAACAGATTTACAATAAATGGATATATGTACAGGATGCTATTAATTATCAGGAGTGTGCAGATAAACATAATTACAAATGTACAGTTCAAATAAGTGAATCAGTGCAATGTAGTGCAATAAATATGTGCAAACTTTAAATGTGCAAATGTTAATTAGTGCAGTGATTTTGAGGAGTATAAGTTAGAGGAGTGTGGGGGTGTATTGGGGGGGCAAAAGAGTCAGTGAGGGGCAGAGTTCAAAAGGGAGACAGCTCTGGGGAAAAAGCTGTTCCTCAGTCTGCTGGTTTTTGTCCGGGGGAGCCTGAAGCGCCTGCCGGAAGGCAGGAGAGAAAACAGTCTATGAGCAGGGTGAGAGGTGTCCTTAAGAATACTGCGTGCTCGGCGCAGACAGTTTTTCTTCTGGATATCCTCAATGGCTGGCAGTGTAGTCCCTGTGATGCGTTGGGCAGTTTTCACCACCCGCTGCAGTGCCTTACGCTCAGCAACAGAGCAGCTTCCATACCAGACTGTGACGCAGTTGGTCAGGATGCTTTCTATTGTGCAGCGGTAGAAGTTCACCAAGACAGCTGATGAAAGCTGGTTCTTCTTAAGTTGCCTCAAGAAGAATAGGCGCTGGTGAGCCTTCTAGACCAGGCTGGAGGTGTTGGTGGTCCAGGAAAGGTCCTTTGAGATGTGGGTCCCCAGGAACTTGAAGGAGGAGACAGGTTCAACGGCCATCCCATTAATGTGGATGGGATCATGTGAGCCTGTTCGTCCCTTCCTGAAGTCCACAATGAGCTCCTTGGTCTTGTCGGTGTTAAGGAGCAGATTATTGTCAGTGCACCAAGTGGCCAGATGCTGGATCTCCTCCCTGTAGGCAGTCTCATCATTATTTCTGATTAGACCAATCACTGTGGTGTCATCTGCAAATTTGATGATGGTGTTGGATCTGTTCACAGGCCTACAGTCGATGGCAAAAAGAGAGTAGAGGAAGGGGCTCAGCACATAGCCCTGTGGTACACCAGTGTTGAGTGTGACGGTGGTGGAGCAGATGTGGCCTGATCTAGCATTCTGAGGTCTGTTAGTCAGAAAGTCCATAACCCAGTTGCAGAGAGACGCGTCGATATCCAGGTCTCTAAGTTTGTCCATTAGCTTAGAGGGTATGATAGTGTTGAATGCTTAGCTGAAGTCAACAAACAGCATTTGTGCATAAGTGTTTTTATTGTCCAGGTGTGTGAGGACAGAGTGCAGTGCTATGGGGACGGCATCTTCTGTGCTCCTGTTGCCACGGTAGGCAAACTGATGTGGGTCCAGTGTGGAATGCAGAGAGCCTTTCAGATATGCCAGGACCAACCACTCCAAGCACTTCATGATGATGGGTGTGAGTGCTACAGGGCGGTAGTCATTCAGGCATGTTGGGCTGGAGTGTTTGGACACTGGCACAATAGAGGTGGTTTTAAAGCATGTTGGCACAGTTGCTAGGTTAAGTGACAGGTTGAAAATGTCTGTGAACACCCCAGCGAGCTGTTCTGCACATGCTTTGAGGACGCGCCCAGGAATACAGTCTGGTCCAGCAGCATTATGCACATTGATCCGACTCAGTGAGGTGTAGACTTCTGAGGAGGTGAGTGTGATAGGTGAGTGGTCGGCTGGGGAAGTGTTCCTGGTGTAGGGTTCTGTATTGTCTCTTTCAAAGCGGGCATAAAAGTCATTTAGCTCGTTCAGGAAGGAGACATTTGTGGCTGTGGGGGTGGACTGGCTGGGTTTGTAGTTGCTGATGGCCTGGATGCCCTGCCACATGCACCGAGGATCAGAGTTGGAAAAGTGCTCCTCTAGCTTTAGCTTGTAACAGTGCTTGGCCTTTTTGATGCCCCTCCTCAGATTAGCCCTGGAAGTGCTGTAGGCCTGTGCATCCCCTGATCTGAAGGCATGGTTGCGTGCCTTCAGCAGGAGACGCACCTCCTTGTTCATCCATGGCTTTTGATTTGGGTATGTGGTGATCAGTTTCTGGGTTGTAACACTGTCTATGGTGGTGTTGATATATTCCAGAACAGAGGAAGTGTAACTATCAATGTCTGTGTGAGAGCCACATGTGGCTTGGGAAGCAAACATACTCCAGTCTGTGTGTTGAAACTTGTCCTGGAATGTGGAGTCTACCCCCGCTGGCCACACTTTGATGGTCCTTACTGATGGCTTCACACGGTTAATGAGGGGTGAGTACTTGGGGGTCAGGAACAAAGAAAGGTGATCTGATTGACCCAAGTGGGGGAGGGGGGTCACAGCGTATGCTTCAGCCATGTTTGTGTAAACTTTGTCTAAAGTTTTGTTTCCCCTTGTGTGGCAGAAAATGTTTTGGTGGAATTTGGGGAGCACTGTCTTTAAGTTTGAGTGATTAAAATCCCCTGCAACAATAAAAGCAGCCTCCGGGTGAACAGTCTGTTGTTTGCTGATGGCTGCATGAAGTTCATTCATAGCAAGCTTGGCATCAGCATCGGGAGGAATATAAGCAGCAGTAATTATGGTGGAGGTGAACTCCCATGGCAGATAAAACGGTTCACATTTAACCATTAGAAATTCCAGGATAACAGAGCAATGTCTCCCAACGACGACAGAGTTTGTGCACCAAGCTTTGTTAATATAAATGCATAATCCTCCGCCTCTGGTCTTACCGGAGTCATCCGCTGTTCTGTCTGCTCGGAATGTTTGATGCTCAGTTAGCGATACAGCGTTGTCTGGTATCCCGCTGTTTAGCCATGGTTCTGTGAAAATCATGACATTACAGTTCCATAATCTTTTGCTGTGGTTGATGCGCAGTCGAATCTCATCCATTTTGTTCACCAGTGACCTTACATTGATGATGCTGGGTAAAGAGAGCCGATGTGGTGTTAGCTTTAGCTTAGCTCTTAACCCACCGCGCTTCCCCCGTCTTTGTTTACTTTCTCTGCGCCGCCTTCGAGCACTTCCGCCCAGCCGGGTAGGGCTCTCAGGCCCGGGTGTTCTGGCGATCTCAGGGATGAGTCGAAGATTGTTAATAAAACATTAATATTTACCTCAAGTCATCATCGCTTATTTATTAATATCATTAATATGTTAGCCTGACGTCATCATCACTGATTTATTAATATCATTAATACGTTAACCTCAGGTCATCATCACTGATTTATTCATATCATTAAGGTTAATATGTTAACCTCAGGTCATCATTGCTGATTTATTAAAATCATTAATACGTTAACCTCAGGTCATAATCACTGATTTATTAATATCATTAATATGTTAACCTCAGGTCGTCATCACTGATTTATTAATATCATTAATACGTTAACCTCAGGCCATCATTGCTGATTTATAACTACATAACATTAATATTTACCTCAGGTCATTATCGCTTATTTATTAATGTCATTAATATGTTAACCTGGGGTCATCATCACTGATTTGTTAATATTATTAATACGTTAACCTCAGGTCATCCTCGCTTATTTATTAATATAATTAATATGTTAACCTGAGGTCATCATCACTGATTTATTAATATCATTAATATGGTAACCTGAGGTCATCATACAGATGTTACTACTTCAATGTGTTCCTTATGGCACCGTTCATACCGCGGCGACAGCGGTACTTGGTGCGCCAGCAGCTTTTGACCGCTGGGTGGCAGTTTAACCGCAGATATTCAGCTTTGCCTTTCCACAACAGTAAACAGACTTTTCTGTGCGTACCTTAAGTGATCAGATGTGTTCAATTAAAATATAATTTTGATTTAGTTTTCTTAGTAATAAACATGATCTTACCAGGGCTTAAAGCATTCCGGCACCAAAGATTTTCTTGATTTTGGTATAATGATAACTCCGCACCAAACTGAGGCTTTCATTTTATAGCTGATAAATTACATTGTAATTATTGTAAGGGCTGTGACAGTCACCGTGATGACAATCACTCTAGAACACACGTTTTCTGTTTTGTTGCCAAGTAGCCTATACATTTATGAATATAACGTTAACTTAGACGTGATACAGCAAGTTCAAGTTCAGCAATGAACCTCGCTGGAAAACATATATTACTTATATTACTTATTATATTCGTGGCGAACGAGAAAGGCGAATCAATAATTAGGATGAAGCTATTTGCTGGGCTTGTTTAGAAAAATAAGTGTTAAATGGACAAACACGTCGAACCTCCAGAGCTGCGGTCATGTCACCCAGCCCATGAAATGCAGAGCCAGCTCCGGTGTCATTTACTGAACGCAAATGCCCAGCTAGTCCAGCCAGGTATGGCAGAGAGGCCTTTTCAAAAATGGCCAAATACAAAAGAGAAACTGATAAATAGTAGACGTTGATGAGAAATGGAGCAGCATATTTGGTAGTTGAGAACGCGCCGCTCCGCGATGTAGAGCTGGTTTCCGAGAAATGCAGGCGGCGGAGCAAGATACCCTCTTTGCCACGGTTGCGAAAAAGTATCTGCATGCGCTGCAGGCACACCGTCTCAGTGCTGCAGGAAACATTGTAATCTCAAATAAGTCTCAGCTTAAACCGAACAAAGTCAACATGTTAGTTTTTCTGGCAAAGAATTTAAAATATGAATAGAAAACAAAAGGCGGAGAGACGTTTTTTTTTCAACATCTGCCTAGGCTAATATTTTTGTTCTTCGTTACTATTTATATTATTATTGATTAGTATTTGTGAAGTTTCTAAAATGTAACGTTTACTGTTTCAAGCATTAAAAGTTATTTCTATTTAACTAGCCTACATTATAGGCTGTATTGTGTTGTTTTATCAATGAAAGTTAAACAACAAACATGTTCGTTTGTACGGATATTTAGCATAATACTTTGGTCTTTTTTGATTTCTTATTTTTTTACATAAAATGTAAATTAACTTAGGTAGGCTACTTGGGTACAGGGGCGTAATTTGTTGGTAGTATACCGAGGAATGCTTAGACAGTGAATATTGTCATCATTATTTAAAAAATTATAAGTAAATAAATAAATAAATAAATAAATAAATAAAACACCTTACGGAAAGGATGAAATAAAGGAAAAGCATGCTCTTAATCATTCTTCATAATCTGATTCGTGGCTATACATGCTTATGTATATTATATTGCGCCGACAAGAACAAGCTCTAAAAGGTAAAGTCTAAAGCCAGAGGAGTTATTGATATTAATGTTAGTTGTTAATATGATCGTAAACACTGCGTTGTATAATTAACGCCGTCATTGTGTCTTGTCTGCGATTTTTTTTTCTCGTTGAAGAACAGAAAATTCATGTTATCGCCGTCTTCCCAGCCAGGTTTTTCAACATCTGACTTATGTTGTTACAAGCCTAGGCTAATATTTTTGTTCTTCGTTACTATTTATATTATTATTGATTAGTATTTGTGAAGTTTCTAAAATGTAACGTTTACTGTTTCAAGCAGTTAAAGTTATTTCTATTTAACTAGCCTACATTATTATAGGCTGTATTGTGTTGTTTTATAAACGAAAGTTAAACAACAAACATGTTCGTTTGTATGGATATTTAGCATAATACTTTGGTCTTTTTTGATTTCTTATTTTTTACATGAAATGTAAATTAACTTAGGTAGGCTACTTGGGTACAGGGGCGTAATTTGTTGGTAGTATACCTGTCACGGTTGATGGGTTTGTGTGTTCTTTCTGTATGTTATGTGTCATGCCTTGTGTGTTGTCGTGTGCGAGGGTGTGTTATTTGTTTACCTTTGGTGTGGACGGCGTGCTTTCTATCAGCTGACTCGTCAGCTGACTTGATCATCCTCCAGCTGATCCTTGTTTGCTGACTATATATTTCAGCCTGTGGTATCTGCTGGTTATCAGTCCGTTGTTTGTCCTTGTCTATTGTTCCCCAGATTCCTTCGATGTTCGTGAAAGATTCGTGGTTTCCTGTGATATCCTTTGAGACATTTTTTCCCTTTGTTCTTCATTAAAAAACTTGCATTTGGATCCTGTCTAAGAATCGTGACAGAACGGACTGATCTAGCATATCTCTCAACACATCATTCACGAGTGCTTGGAAGACTGCAGGGGCGTTGGACAGACCGAAAGGAAGGACGCAATACTCAAAGTGCCCCCTGGGGGTATTAAAAGCAGTCTTCCATTCATCGCCCTCTCGAATACGGACCAAATGGTAAGCGTTGCGGAGATCTAATTTTGTAAAAAAGGACGCCCCCTGCAGACGTTCAAAGGCAGAAGACATCAGCGGCAAAGGATATGTATTCTTCACCGTGATAGCGTTCAGCCCTCGGTAGTCTATACAAGGACGGAGGGAGCCATCTTTCTTTTTCACAAAAAAAAATCCCGCCCCTGCTGGTGATGAAGAAGGACGGATGATCTTAGCTGCTAGAGAATCAGAAATATATTTCTCCATGGCCTCCCTCTCTGGAGCGGAGAGCGAATAAAGTTTGCCTTTAGGCGGAGACGTACCTGGCAATAACTCTATAGCACAGTCATAGGGACGATGTGGAGGAAGAGAAGCAGCTCGAGACTTACTGAACACTCTCTTCAGGTCGAGGTACTCACTGGGCACGTTTGACAGATCCATGTGTTCTTCCTGAAAAACAGAACGAGACACAGAAGAACAGGCAGACAACAGACACGTAGCATGACAGCTCTCACTCCAAGAGATTATTGATTCCTGCCTCCAATTAATATGTGGATTGTGCATTACCAACCATGGGTGCCCAAGGACCACTGGAGTGACAGGAGCTTCTGTTAAAAAAAAATGAATAACTTCAGAGTGGTTACCAGAGGTGATCAATCTTATAGGACAAGTGGAATGAGTAATGGAAGGAAGAGAGAAACCATTGAGAGCATGAACAGATATGGGTTGGGAGAGAGAAATCACAGGAAGTCCTGTGACGGGCTACTGACGGGCTCTGGCTTTTACGGGACAATGCGCCGCGATGTGACCCGCACCAGCGCAGTACATACACAGGCCCTCGCTGCGGCGTCTGCATTTCTCCTCCAGCGACAGCCTAGAGCGGCCCATCTGCATGGGTTCAGGTTCCGAGAGGGGCGTGTCCACCAACCCCGGAAATACAGTGGCAGCCGGAAGAGGAGAATTCTCCAGAGCGTATGTGTGTCGCGTGTGTCTCTCCCGGAGCTGAAGACGAGAGTCCACGCGAATGGCTAGATCAATAAGCCCATCCAGGGTTTTAGGAAGATCCAAAGCAAAGATCTCGTCCTTTATGCGATCCGCCAACCCGTGAAGAAAGACGTCCCATTGCGCCTGAGCGTTCCACTCACTCTCCGCCGCCAGGGTGCGGAACTCAATGGAGTAATCAGCAACACTCCGCTGCCCCTGTTGCAACTCCGTGAGCATTCGGGCCGCCTCTCTGCCCGCCACGGCTCGATCGAAAACCTTCTTGAGTTCCTCTGAAAAGGCTTTAAACGAAGAACAACATGGCAGTTTCTTCTCCCACACAGCGGTTCCCCATAGCGCTGCTCTCCCGGTGAGAAGCGTGATGACGAACGCCACTTTAGACTCCTCCGTGGAAAATGAGGAAGGCTGCAAGGAGAAGTACAGCGAGCACTTCGCTAAAAAGGCACGACACAACTCCGGTTCTCCGGAGTAGAAGGCCGGAGGTGGGAGGCGAGGCTCGGAAGATCGAGCAGCTAGATCAGTTCATTTATGTTTACCTGGATGACATACTGATATTTTCCCATTCTCTCCAGGAACATATTCAACACGTCAGGCGAGTGCTTCAGAGGCTGCTAGAGAATGGGCTTTATGTCAAGGCGGAGAAATGCGTATTTCATGCACAGTCTGTTCCGTTTCTGGGACATATTGTGTCGGTCGAGGGGATGCGCATGGATCCAGAGAAAGTTCAGGCTGTGGTAAATTGGCCAACCCCAGACTCCCGCAAGGCCCTGCAGAGGTTTCTGGGTTTTGCCAATTTTTACCGGCGTTTTATTCGCAACTTCAGCCAGCTCGCCGCACCTCTGACTGCCTTAACCTCCACCAAGACTCCGTTCAGGTGGTCCAATGCAGCACAAGTTGCGTTCGACCGACTGAAAAGCTGCTTTGTTTCAGCCCCCATTCTCATTGCCCCTGATCCATCACGGCAGTTCGTGGTGGAGGTTGACGCATCAGAGGTGGGGGTCGGTGCTATCCTGTCCCAGCGCTCTTCCTCGGACAGCAAGATGCATCCCTGCGCGTATTTTTCACATCGTCTAAACAATGCAGAACGAAATTATGATATTGGTAATAGAGAGCTGTTGGCTGTCAAGCTTGCGTTGGAAGAGTGGCGTCATTGGCTAGAGGGTTCGGGGGTTCCCTTTATCGTTTGGACCGATCATAAAAATCTGGAGTATATCCAATCCGCCAAAAGATTGAACTCTAGGCAGGCAAGGTGGGCATTATTTTTCGGACGTTTCGATTTTTCCATCTCGTACCGACCAGGTTCTAAGAATGTTAAGCCTGACGCACTGTCTCGAATTTTTGATCACTCCGAGCATGCATCACCTCCTGAATCCATCGTGCCACGCAGACTTTTTATCTCTGCTGTCACCTGGGAGATCGAGTCGAGGGTCCGCATGGCCTTAGAAGGGGTAACGCCTCCGTCTGGATGCCCACCGAGTCATTTATTTGTGCCAGAGGAATTACGGTCTGATGTCATCCGTTGGGGTCACTCTTCCAAGTTGGCCTGTCATCCGGGGGTGAGTCGCACCTTGTCTCTAATTAAACAACGATTCTGGTGGCCAGTTATGGCTCGTGACATAAGGGATTTTGTGTTGGCTTGCTCAGTTTGTGCTGTTTCTAAGACTTCCAATCGTCCTCCCGCTGGACTCCTTCAGCCGCTGTCAGTGCCGTCGAGACCCTGGTCCCATATTGCGTTAGATTTCGTCACGGGTCTTCCCCCCTCCAACGGGAATACGGTGATTTTGACCGTAGTGGACCGGTTTTCGAAAGCCACTCACTTCATCCCTCTGCCCAAATTACCATCAGCCAGAGAGACAGCGGCTGCTGTCATTGATCATGTCTTTCGTATCCATGGCCTCCCGACAGATGTGGTTTCTGACAGGGGGCCTCAGTTCATCTCTAAATTTTGGAGAGAGTTTTGTCATTTACTGGGGGCGACTGTTAGTCTTTCTTCTGGTTTCCACCCTCAGAGTAACGGTCAGACAGAGAGAGCCAACCAGGATCTTGAACGTATGTTACGATGTTTAGTGTCTCAGAATCCATCCTCCTGGAGCCAGCAGCTCTCATGGGTGGAGTACGCACATAACTCTTTACCAGTGTCTGCCACGGGCCTCTCTCCATTTGAAGGTAGTCTAGGGTACCAGCCACCTGCATTTCCCAGTCTGGAATCTGAAGTCGCGGTTCCCTCCGCCCACGCTTTTGTCCAGAGGTGTCAACGCACTTGGAACAGGGCCAGACAGACCCTCCTTCAAGTGGGTTCGCGCACCAAGGCTAAAGCCGATCGCCACCGGTCTAAGCCTCCCGTTTACGTTGTCGGTCAAAAAGTGTGGCTTTCATCTAGAAATATCCCTCTCCGCACCGTATGTAATAAACTTGCACCCAAATTCATTGGCCCGTTTTCTGTCATCAAGATCATTAGTCCGGTGGCAGTCCGCCTCAAACTTCCTCCAGCGTACAGGAGAATTCATCCCGTATTTCATGTTTCTAAATTGAAGCCCGTTTTTCATACGGCCATAAATCCGCCTACTCCGGTTCCCCCCCCGCCGCGTCTCGTAGATGGGGAGACGGCTTATTCGGTTAAGCGCATTCTGGACTCTAGACGGAGGGGACGAGGATTCCAGTACTTGGTGGACTGGGAAGGTTACGGTCCAGAGGAGAGGAGTTGGGTTCCTGCAAGGGACATATTGGATCATTCTCTCATCGATGATTACAATCGCCAGGTAAGCTCTTCTGGGAGCGCCAGGAGGCGCTCCTAGGAGAGGGGGTACTGTCACGGTTGATGGGTTTGTGTGTTCTTTCTGTATGTTATGTGTCATGCCTTGTGTGTTGTCGTGTGCGAGGGTGTGTTATTTGTTTACCTTTGGTGTGGACGGCGTGCTTTCTATCAGCTGACTCGTCAGCTGACTTGATCATCCTCCAGCTGATCCTTGTTTGCTGACTATATATTTCAGCCTGTGGTATCTGCTGGTTATCAGTCCGTTGTTTGTCCTTGTCTATTGTTCCCCAGATTCCTTCGATGTTCGTGAAAGATTCGTGGTTTCCTGTGATATCCTTTGAGACATTTTTTCCCTTTGTTCTTCATTAAAAAACTTGCATTTGGATCCTGTCTAAGAATCGTGACAATACCGAGGAATGATTGTGTCGTGACTGCGATTTTTTTTTTCTCGTTGAAGAACAGAAAATTCATGTTACCGCCGTCTTCCCAGCCAGGTTTTCATGCAGTTTCCGTTTTTGTTTCTTCTCAAACAATAAAATTTCGCTATAGCAGGCCCGGCGGCAGGATATCATAAATGAGGGCGCAAGGGCGATGTTTTTATATGACGTGCTAAAATTGAAAAATGAAATTTACACGAAGAGCTTTATTTTATTTTATTTTATTTTTTATTTTTTTTATTTTATTTTTTTTTCAAAATATATTTATTTGCATTTGTTTTAAACATATAATACATTTAAATAAAAGAGAAAAAAAACACACACACAAGAGAACCTTGCAGAACTTTAAAATCCCCCCCCCCCCCAAAAAAAAAAACAAAAAAAAACACATCTCTCACTAGTTTCCGTACACCAGCATTCACAGCCATCCAATTTACAGTTTAACCTTTTACCTTTACTGCGTATTTAATAATTTTTAGGAGATCACATTATGTAATGGAGATACCCAATACAAAGAAATGAATGTTGAGTATTAGTCGTCCATCCCTGTCAAGTCCTCTTGGTTATAATAGCATAAAAATGGAGTCCAAATATTGTAAAAGTCTTTAAGTTTCCCTTTAACTGCATAAGTCAGTTTTTCCATGGCGAGGTTGTTAGTCATTTCTTTAATCCAGAGTATAGAGGAAGGACCTTGTATCTCCTTCCATTTTAAAGCAATAGCCCGTTTGGCCTGAAGCAAACTAAAGTCAATTAGTTTGCGTTTACTGGTGCTCACCACAAAATTTACTGGATATATATGAAATAGACAGAGTTTGGGATCGCAAGGCACATTTTCTTCAGTCAGTTTACCAATCATAACCAGAATACTCTTCCAAAATGTTTGAATCTCAGTACACTCCCACATACAATGATAAAGGGTTCCAATATCTTGTTTACATTTTAAACAGCTGTCAGGAATATTTGGGTTGAACTTATGTAGTTTAACCGGGGTAATGTATGTCCGCATGAGCCATTTATATTGCAGCAATCTGCATCTAGTATTTACACTATATGTTTGCGCAAACAAACAAGAATCCATCCATTCATCTTTAGAAATATCTTCCTGAAGGTCATTTCTCCATGCGGTTAAATAGGACATTGAACTTTCTTTTGAACCCTCTAAAAGTGTATTATAAAAATAAGACAGATTGCCTTTATCCCTTAAATGTTTCACAGTATGTTCTTCTATAGTTGACAAAGAGGGCTCTAAATAAGTTTGATTTCAGAGTGTATAAAACTTCTTATCTGTAGATATTTGAAGAAGTGCTTCTGAGGAATATCATATTCTTTCATCAATTGTTGGAACGACATCATTGTACCATCCTTATATAAATCTTTTACTTGTTTTGCACCCTTATACATCCAATTTTTAAATCCCCCATCATTTCTCCCAGGCACAAACATTGCATTACCCCAAATTGGCGACAGACTTGAGAGTTAATTGTTTCACCTAAAAAGTCATGAGCTTCATACCATACACAAATAGAGTTTCTAAGGAAAGGATTATTTGTATATTTTTTTAGTACTTTAACTGAGGAAGAATAAAGATACATCTGTAATGGAGTTGTTATTTCATTTTTTTCTATATCTATCCATGCTGGAGGGTCTGTTTCTATGAAGTAATACATAGCGGAACATAATTGAGCTGCCCAATAATAGAGTTTTATATTAGGTAGTTTAAGCCCTCCCCGCTCATATGGTAAATAAAGTAGGGACAGACGTAACCGAGGACGCTTGTTGTTCCATATAAACCTTGTGAACATTTTCTTGAGTGTTACAAAGAATGTAGCTGGAAGTGGAAGAGGAATTGACTGAAAGAGATACAAGAATTTAGGTAGAATTGACATCTTTATAATATTTATACGTCCAATCATTGAGATTGGCATTGCATTCCATCTCTCGAGCGAGTCCATGACTTTTTTTAACAATGGGTCATAATTAATTGAAATAATCTCTTTTATATTTGTGACTATCTTAATTCCTAAATACGTAAGCTCTTCTTGTGAACTGAAAAATTGCCTATTGTTTGTATAGTTTCTCCTTTCATCCTTGTTTAGTAATAGCAAGGCACTTTTATTATTGTTAACTTTATAACCTGAAAACTCTCCGAATACTTTTAATAAAGTGTTAAGAGCTTGAATTGAAAGTTCTAGACTACTAAGAAAAACAACAATATCATCTGCAAATAGGGATAAACGGTGTTCTCTCTCACCTATTGTTATGCCTTTAATTTCAGGACTACTCCGAATTGCCATTGCAAGAGGTTCTATTGCGAATAAAAACAACAAAGGGGATAGTGGGCACCCTTGACGGGTTCCCCTACTTAAATTAAATGGCTTTGATATTTGATTATTTGTTATTATTTCTGCTTGTGGATCATTGTAAAGTAATTTGATCCATCTAATATACCCATCACCCAACCCAAATCTCTCAAGCACTTCGAAAAGATACCTCCATTCAATCCTGTCGAAGGCTTTTTCCGCGTCCAACGACAGAATTGCATGGTCCTTGGCCTTTTGTTTTTTATATACTATATTTAAGACCCTTCGTATGTTATGAAAGGCTTGCCTTCCCATCACAAACCCATTTTGATCGTTCATGATAAGGTTTGGTATGAACTTTTCAATTCTTTTAGATAGGGCCTTACAGAGAATCTTAGTATCGCAAGACATTAACGATATGGGCCTATAGGAGGATTTTTCATTGGGAGGTTTACCTGGCTTTAATATAAGAGTAATTAGAGCTGATCTTAGAGAGGGGGGTAATATTCCTTTTCCCAAAGATTCATTGAACATTTCAAGTAAGTGTGGTAAAATTTTTCCTGCAAATGTTTTGTAGATTTCCATCGGGAGGCCATCCGGTCCAGGAGCCTTGCCGTTGCACATGTCCTGTAGAGCCTCTGAGAGCTCTTCTATACTTAAATTCTTTTCTAAATTACTTCTTGTCTCTTCTGATAATTTTGGAAATGTAATTTTATCAAGAAAATTATTTTGCCCCTCTGAATTATTGGCAATTTCCGATTTATACAAATTTTCATAGTACAGTTTAAAAATATTATTTATTTCCAATGGGTCTACCGTCTTCTCCCCATTCTCTAAGAAAATCGAATTGATGGCTCTATCTGTTTGTATTTTCTTGATTCTCCATGCTAGAAGTTTTCCTGATTTTTCCCCCTGATCATAATAGGACTGCTTTAGCCACATTAAATTCTTAGATATTTTACTACTCGTTATTTCATTATATTTGGCTTTCAGTACAAGAAGTTCTTTCTGCTTAGAAGGCTCAATATTACTGAAGAGATGCCGTTCTAGTACTTTAATTTGTTTCCCCAGGTCTTCTAATTGTGCCTGATAAATTTTGGATCTGTATCTTGTATAACTTAATATCTCCCCTCTAATATATGCCTTGAAGGCCTCCCATTTAACTGAGGCGCTTGTCTGATTTGTATTAACTAAAAAATATAGATCAATTTTATTATCCAAGAATTTCACAAAATCATTATCAAGAAGCCAACTTGCTTGAAATCGAAATCTGGGAGGTGGAAGTACAAGATTGTCAAATTGGATTGTAAACAAAACAGGGGCATGGTCGGAAAGTAAAATACTATCATACCAACTTTTACCTACCTTCGTCACTAAACCATTGGAAATTAAAAAATAATCTATTCTTGAAAATGTTTTATATGTATTCGAAAAGCATGAATATTCTTTCTTGCTTGGATTGAGATACCTCCATATCTCAACTAAATTTAAGTCAGTCATATACTTCAAGATAGTTTTTTTAGACTGTTGATGGGTATCTACTCCTGAAGAGCGATCATTTATGGGGTTTAGTACACAATTAAAATCTCCTCCAATTACATAATTTCCGGCATAGGCTGAGATAGTGAAAAAGAAATTCTGGAAAAATGAAGGATCATCCACATTAGGAGCGTAAATGCTTATTAAATTAATATGTGTTGTCAAAATTGTACCATTAAGAATTATGTATCTCCCTAACGGATCTATATATTGCTGTTTTAACTGAAATGGAATGGATTTGTGTATAATAATCATGACTCCCCTGGCTCGAGAGGTGAATGATGCATTGAAAACTTGCCCTGGCCATCTCTTAGTGACTCTACAAACATCATCTTTTAATAAATGGGTTTCTTGTAAAAAGATTATGTTTGCTTTCATTTGTTTTAATCGACCTAGTACTTGTTTAAGTTTTACCAAATTATTTAGTCCTCTTACATTCCAGCTACCAATGTTTATCTCCGAATTATTGATCATTTACCTACTTATATAACCATGTAAATACAACTGTGAGTGGTCGTACCATAAAGAAAGTAAAACAAAAAGAGAGAGAAAAAAAAAAGAAACACAAACGCATACATAAACAACCCCTGCCACCCCCCACCTGCAATCCCCCAACTGGAAAGCATAATAATACCCCTTACAATGAACCTTGGTTATGAAACTTGTTAGATCCATGTAATATGGAGCAATATTTTGCAAGCCTACTCTCGCTACTATGAGTCCTGGGCTCGCTAAAGAGGAACATAGCTGGGCTCTGAATTATGTAAGTAAGTCCCACCCTATAGAACATCGGCGGAGATTGGACTGACTCGTATGCCTCTATACATGAACTTGTTTACTCATACTGATGAACATAGTAGAGAACGGAGAAATCTATTTAAACTACATAACTGGCAATGTGATTTGCCGATATTTTCCAGTACTGGTGGAAAATGATCACGCTCAGTTCCACGCAAATGTAAACATCTTAACCACTTGAAAAAAAAAGGAAATAGAATGTATCCTTAGTAACTAGACACAGAGTTCAAGTCCTGATGAGTCAGCGCTTACTTGTGTTGCAAAGTTTAAGTATTGGTACGTACTGACCGAACAAAAACCTCTGCCTCCGCTACGGTTTTAAAGACATGACGCTGGCCGACGTGCGTGACTATCAGGTGCGCTGGGTAAAGCATCCCATACCGAATTTCCATGCCTCGAAGTTGTGCTTTTACTCCATCGAACAGTCGCTGTCTCTGACGAGTCTCAGCTGATAGATCTGGAAACAAGCTGATTCGTTGCCCTTCGTATCTTAACTCTTTCATTTTCCTAGCCGCTCTCAAAGCCTTCTCTTTGTCCTGGTAATTCAGGAACTTTATCACGATCGCTCTTGGAGCTGACGGGCGGTTCGGGTTAACTTGTCCTACGCGGTGCGCTCGTTCAATGACAGGTGGCGATCCGAACTCATCCCTCAAAATCGTAGGGAAAAAATTCTCAATGAAGGCGCACATATTGGACCCTTCTGTTTTTTCTGGCAGGCCAATTAGTCTCAGGTTAGAACGCCTTCCTCTGTCCTCCAAATCCTGCACCTTGTTTCGTAGAAATTCAGTTGTTTCTTCGAGTTTATTTACTTTGTGTTGAAGGGCTGTTACGTCCTCTTCAGCCTGTGAGATCCTCTCCTCAGCCGCTCCAATTCGTTGCGCTTGTGACAGTAAGTCCGATTTTATGCCGTTTATGGCTTCCATCGTGTCAGTGAATTGTTTTGAACAATCGTCTCTAAAGGATTGAACTGCACGTAGGATATCGTCGTTTGTGGCCGCGTTGTCTTCACTTTGCGGCTCGGTTAGCTTCTTGCTAGCTAACACTTTGCCTTCCTCTTCCATCTGTCCAGATGGCTTAGAATATTGTGGAGGTTTGATGGTTTTGGGTGGCATTTTTGTCCGTCGAACTTTTAAGTGGTTTTCCAAACGCTTATTATACGAGTTCTAGCCTTTTTGGAAATTTAATCGAACATTCAGTAGCGAGCCCGATTCACGCGTCTTATCAGCTGCACGCCATAACCGGAAGCCTCGAAGAGCTTTATTAGTGAAAAGCTGCCGATCGCAACGAAATGGGCTATAAGCTATATTTGCTCTTATGTGCTGAAATACTTAACACTTTCCTTAAGACCACAGAATAATATGCAACATCTAAATGTCATATAGCCAATAAGGAAAAATTAACATGTTTCAGGTCTCTCCAGTGCATTTGGACTGAATATTTGACTGTGTCTTACTGGATGTCTCCAGTAACTAACAAACATAGAGGCACAAGCAGACTGTAGAATTCATTCATTAATTCTTTCTTTTATTTATTTATTGTCAACCAAATATATATAAATTAATATGTGTGTGTGTGTGTGTGTGCGTGCGTGTGTGTGTGTGTGTGTGTGTGTGTGTGTGTGTGTGTGTGTGTGTGTGTGTGTGTGTGTGTGTGTGATGGCAGCAGACTGAAGAGGTTGTGCATTGGGTGGGTGGCATCTGCTGTTATGCAGAGGGCTTTACGTGTAAGACGTGTGCTGTAAATGTCCTGAAGGGAGGGGAGAGAGACACCAACGATCTTCTCAGCTGTTCTCACTATGCCTTGAAGTGTTTTCCTGCAGGATGCATTGCAGGTTCCAAACCACACAGTGATGCAGCTGGTCAGGATGCTCTCAATAGTGCCTCTGTAGAAGGTGTACATGATTGGGGCTGGTGCTCTTGCTCTTTTGAGTGGCAGCCTGTTTGAACATATCCCAGTCTGTGGTATTGAAGCAGTCTTGTAAAGCCTCTGAAGAACCTTCTGGCCACACTTGTATCTCCTTGCAAACCGGTTTGGTGACTTTAACGATGGGTCTGTAAGCAGGCATTAGCATGACAGTTAAGTGGTCCACCAAGGTGGGGGAGGGGGAAGGCTTTGTAAGCTCCTCTCTGTGTGGTGTAAACAAAGTCTATTGTGTTATTGCCCCGTGTTGGAAAGTCTGTTGTTGTATTTTTGGAAACACACTCTTTAGGTCTGCATGGTTAAAGTCCCCTGCCAGGATGAGAAAAGCATCGGGGTGGGCTGTCTGCTGCTCACTAATGTGCAGTTTCCGTAAACACAAAAGCACAACAGTCCTTTACAGTCCTATGTGATGAACGAAGTAGACGGATTTAGTCCAGTTTGTTGTCTAGCGAGGGTACGTTCGCTAGAATGATGGAGGGGATAGCGGGTTTGTGGGGGTTAGCCGCTAGCCTTGTTCGGATACCCCCGCGCTTACCCCTCTTCTGCTTCCTCTCGCGCCGCTTGAAGCGCCTCCATTCTGGGCGAGGTGGTGAGGTGGGGGTCGGAGGATGGGTAGGCATCCGGAGCAAGCCTAGATCTTGCAGCTCATCAGTGTCCGCGGAGTTTAACTTGTGAAGTTTGTTTCTACCGATGTCGAGCAGAAATGTTCGACTATATGCGCACTTAAGGACAGATAAACGTGACGTTGACAATAACACGGCGACGTACAAGACGAGGAACACAAAACACATTAATAACATATTAATAAAAATAATACCAAGTTTTAACACATCTGCTACATTCCAGTGGAGCCTCCGTTGCGCTCTACCACAGCTGGCAAAACTTTCTGAAGGTGGTTTAAGCACCAAATAAGTGGTTTAAATTATGTTAGTCTCCTTATTTCTTTCCGTTTTATTTTAAATATTATAAATGTTTAAAGTTTTAGGTAAAGACGTCAAAATATGCCCACACATGCAAGCTAAACTAGATCATATCTGAGTCATCACGCTTTATTACCCAACCAAAATCAGCGAGGAAAAAATAAATGTTTTAAATTAAATTATATTTAAATGTTAAATTAAATTAAAAAATGAATTTAAATTTTAAATGCCATTTAAAAATAGTTGCTAAAATTAATGTGTTACTTAGTTACATTTTTAGGCATTAGCCAAACAGAAAGCCTGTCTAAATCCACACGCACTAAATAGCCTACCTTTTTCTTTTATAACACTGTAAACATAACTTCGCAGGTCGATCATCTTCAAACGCAAAAGGCATTTTTAAGTGTCCTAACTTGACTGCTGCTGTAGAATGGGATGTTTTTTTTTACATAACTTTAAACGTGTGCTTTAGCTATGTCAAAATGAAAGCAAATTTTTTTAAGGGTTCTGCGTTTTGTCAATTGTATAGCTTTAATAATAATAATAATAATAATAATAATAATAATAATAATAATAATAATAATGGATATAACAAATTATAATATTATAGTATAGACATTTTTACTAGGCTACTTTAATATTAATCCCTAACTGAAAAACTAATGTGAAAATGACTGGCAGCTGTGCTAAAATTAATATAATGGCAAATTTCTTCTGCGTTTTTTCCCTTTATAGCTCAATAGTTTTATTCAAAGAATATGGTTCTCTCTTCAACTTTCAGGTTTGAGGTGGGGGAAGAAGTGGCAGAGGCAATTCAAATGTACCATCTCTAAATTAAAAAAGGCCACTTACGCAGCATCTGTGTGTAAATATTATTACCTTATTTTTATTTTATTATTATTATTTATTTATTCATTCATTCATTTTCTTTTTGGCTTAGTTCCTTTATTAGTCTGTAATTGCCACAGCGGAATGAACCGTCAACTTATCCAGCATATGTTTTACGCAGAGGATGCCAGGAGGGCCAGCTGGGGCTTCGGGACGGAGTGAAAGGAGAGGCAGGACTTTGCCCCGAGTCTGGGAAAGATGGCTTGCTGTCATTACACTAGTTTTCCGATGGCACACGAGTTACATGCGCCAAACACATGAACAAATAAATTAATAAATAAGGGAAAGAAAACATCTAGCCTTATAGGCTGAGTTCTTTTTGATTATACTCGCCGTTAAGTTTCCGTTTTAAATGTAAGGCTGTTGCATAAAATAATAAAATTGCTTAAAATAATACAATTTTAATTTATAAGTGACTTTGCTGCGTCCCCCTTGATGTTTCAATAACGCATAATAATCTATACACCATATTAAAGACACTTAAATAGTCTACTTAACACTTTCCTTAAGATCATAGAATAATATGCAACATCTAATTCCGGGGAAGTTCTGGGGGCAGGGTTTGCGTGACATGCTGCAAGCTAGCCCGACAGTGAAAACGCGACATGATTTCGGCCTCACTGATGCCCATTAACATCTGACAGACAAGCTTTTGGTTATGAGAAGGGGGAAGGGGTCTCCACTATTAAGTGGTTTTCACAAACATGAATACACAAAATCCAAAACTCCGATATAGGACGGATGGCGTAACAAAACCTATGCGTTTAAAAACGAAACCGCATTAAATATGGGGCCTTATGAAAATGAATGTTTCTATGCACAACAACTTCTGAACTGAACTAGGCTACCAGTTATTTAAAATATCTATATTACGCTCCAAGCATTCGCCAAAACGAAAATATTTTTAAGTAAAAACACAGAACATATCTGAATAGAGTGTTGCCTGCTTTAAACGATGGGTTAGTAATTATATTATAACTGGTTATGTTCAGGTCAATGAAATAATACCTTTAATAAATAAAATATGTTCGTAAGAACGTGGTGGGCCAGTGATTCCGTCGCTGTCATCAGTGGTTTAATGAGCTCAGGAGAATTCTGCTTTGCATTTTTCTATGCATTACTAACATCACTAAACCAGACATTTGTTTTATAAGTTACCAAATATTCGCAGAGATTCAGCAGTTTTTTTTTCTGACGCGTTTGCCAGTCATACCAGTCAGTGAAAAAAAAGTAACCGTGGCCCTGTTTGCAGGTATTAATATTCGTTTTTTCGTCAATCTGATGCAACTTTTATTATTTATACAGGACGTTAAAATGCAATTAAAAGTTTCAAATCAATTAAACTCAATTTATAAAAGGGCTAGCCTATTTTATGCATTAAATATAACTAATTTCCTTTATTTCTGACTAGACCATGCATTTTAGACTATTTTACAATTGTAATATGTGCATATGCTTTTTTAAAATAACATTCGTTTAACAAATATTTTAGCACATCGAAAGTAATTAAGTGACCTGTTTTTTTTTTTTTTTAATTAAAACCTTTATGCAAAAGGATCAGAGGATAAATTATCGTAGGAAAGCTCTGCTTTCGGTTTTAAAAGAATCAAGCAGCTTTAAAAAATATAATTTGCTGAAGAGAAATGACAGGAAAAAAAGAAAGAAAAAGTTTAAATATATAGGGACTGTTAAAAGAACATTTCTCTTTTATATATTATTTCGACTCCGAAACATCAGCTAAGATTATGATGAATGACGAAGTTTCTCTATTGCCTGCTTCAGCAGTGCGTCCCGGTCTATGAACGAGGAGGCGGAGAGAATGCGCTGTTTAGTTTCGGCTTGATATATTTAAATAAAAACTAACACCGAACTGCTTTTAACGCTCAAAAAGTTAAACTAAAATGCACAACTCTTGTTGGCTGCACCCGCGGGATGCACAATTAACCAAACGCACCATTATTTTAATTCTATATTCGTGAAGAATGAGCCATGAGATTGAGATTTTTGAAGGTGCTCTCTAGCGTCGAAGTTCCTGGCAGAGTAGCGAGTGAAAAAATGTGCATAAAGAAATTGGACAAGAGGAATAACATTTTAAATTATATAACAAGCATCTTATTCTTTCTAATCCTCGCCCAGTTTTAATACAAGTTGTGTTTTTTTAATATTTGTGGCTGGGAAGTTTATTAAGAATATATTTATAATTATATATAAATAAATAAATACATAATTATATATATGTATATATATATATATATATATATATATATATATAGAGAGAGAGAGAGAGAGAGAGAGAGAGCAAAAAAATATTTTATTATACTTTTAGTGATCTGCTTAAGGTAGGTCAATTTATTTTTTTTTGCTTTTGATGAAGCAGCATTCAACTTAAGCTCTTTAGACCATGCCCCTGAGCGTTTCTCAGTGTTTCGCAGCAATATCTTTAAATAAATTATTTATTTAGGCATAATTTCATTATTAATTTATTTTCATTATTCGTTTATTATTATGTACAATAATTCAGACATAAAATAAGACAGTAAAATATAGTCAACAACGAAAATGTAAATAAAAACATAAATAAAAACATAAATGAAAAAGTCTTGTCTTAGTCCTATCAAAACGGCAAACACTAAAAGCAGGCTAAAAGACTGCTTTATTTATTTATTTAAGACTACTTATTTGTATTGAATGTGTGTGTCATGTTAGTTGTCTTTTATTTCTTCAATTCCAAAACGAGTCCTCTTTGCACTTAAAAAGTTTACAATAAAGTGTGTTAACAAATTTTAAATGATTAATGAAGGACTTATAATGCTTTGACTTATTGTTTAATATCACTTACAAGCACAGTAGCATATTTAAAGCTGCTGTAAAGGCTATTTCTTTCTGCTCGCATCCCGTTCTTTTGCGCCCCCTGGCGGCTTTTTCACAAACTGCGGTCCTACACTAAAAACAGAGCAGCAGTTATTTCAAACGGCGGCGGTATAAGCCCCGGCGGTAATAGACACTTTGAACTCTCACCTACTGTAGCTGATTTATTAATATCATTAATACGTTAACCTCAGGTCATAATCACTGATTTATTAATACCATTAATACGTTAACCTCAGGTCATCATTTCTGATTTATCACTACATGACATTAATATTTACTTACACTTTAATTTGTTAACCTCAGGTCATCATGAATGTTGACAACATCCATATTAACATTTAAAAAAAAAAATATGAAGAAAAACAAATTACAGTAAGCATTTCACTGATTTCTTGATATTATAGTGGATTTTTATTTCACATAATTGATGTTTTTGTCCATATGTTTGTGCCCTTTGCTTTTTAGATTTGACATCAGAGATGGAGTAATTTATAAGAGCAGTGGTCTACGAAGAGCAGTGCTTATACAAAATTAAATTGAGAATGAAAGTGCAGATGAAGAGAGGCATTGTACAACTATTTGGAAACTGGAAAACGTACTGAGGATTCTGCAGACATGCTGAATACATTATGCTTTGTGTTGCTGTCTTTATTGCAGATGAATTTGGTATGTACTTGTCAGCATTTGTCAAATAAAGATTTCAGATGTTTACACGGGTGCTAAACATTTTTTGGCGAATTTACTTTCATTTTATTTTTTTAGTCTCCTGAAATATAATTAATTAGTAAAACTGTGGTTTACGGTGGATAGCTGTTTTACAAACACATTCATATTATTCACATTCTATTGCTCAGTTCTTAGGGTATTTCATTTATGAACATAAAACATTTGTCTATTTAATATTCAAATGAAATGAAATAGAAACAATAATGTTGTGTGTGACTCTTATTAATGAAACAAAAGCATTATAAAAAATGTACTATTGCAAGAATAACACCAAGAAGACTGCATTTTAATATAGTTTTATTAGGTTATAAAATAATTTCTAATAATTGTTAAAATGTAGTGCAGATATCAAATTAAATCCACACAGTATGTGGTGGTAGGACACTTACCACTTAATTACCATTACCACTCTTAATTCAGTCAAATTGAGAAACTGAACAAACCATTAATGAAGAAGTAAATAAATTTGTTTTATAGACGACATACTTGAACTCTGAGTTAACTTACCGAGAGATTAAAAACTCAAAGAGTTTGGGGTTTAAGAACAGCTGATCTGAGTTAGCACAATCAACTTTGTGTAGACCGACTCAAAGTTAAGCGCGCACACTGCAACTATAAAAAGGCAATATCAATGGAGCGCAGATGTTACGAGTGACCATGGCAACATCTGAAAAAAAGTTTGCAAAGTTATAACAAATATGAGCATATATTTAAAAAAAGCAACACCACTGTATCAGTGAAACAGAGACAGTTAGCAATGGGAAAACATAACTGCTCAAATAATGCTTAAGTTAACATTTAAAGAATTTAAATATTTAAGTATAATAAAAAAAGGAATCTAATGTGTGACGCTTTTTGACTTTTCATGTGAAAAAGTGGGGAATTGCCCGTAATTTAAGTTATTTCAGATGTAATTGCAAAAATAGGCTTCTACATAGATTCTTTAACAAATTTGACAAAACAAGAATGCAAATAACCTTAGCTTAATGTTTAGTGGAAATGTTTAATTTAAGGTTCCCACTTTTACATTCATCAGTTAAACATAACATTTCAAAAGTTATGTGCATCTTGGCGTTTCCATCAACAGATTGTTTTCTTTTTTATGTGCATTTCGAAAATGCGCATAAAAATAGGTGGGTGGAAACGTAAGGCTAAGGTGAGAAATACAGCGTCGTTTTTAAAAAAAGGGGAGGAGACCGACAAAAACTCTGAGGTTAGAGAATAAACCTGCTCATGACCAGATTAGGTTCACAGAGTAAGTTACCACAGTAACTGACTCTGAGTTAAAGTTACTGTACCTCTCTTTCAGAAACAGGCTTGACTTACCCTGCTTTCACCAGTTTGACAAACCTGCCATTTTGAAACGGAAAACCCAGAGTTTCTCTCATTTCAGGATTAACATACTCTGAGTTTTCACTTAACCTTCTTTCTGAAACGAGACCAATATGAGATTTAATAAATAATAATAAATCCATTATTGAGGAAATAAACTTAAGTGAAAAGGTTGCAAACATATACTTTCCTTGATAAACAATAGCTTTTTCCTATTCTTAATAACTTAAAGAATCATTTTCTAACTCAGAAAGCTGTTCAGTATTGAAAGAGAAACATTTGAACAAATGCCCAATACTGTAATAGTCTTAAATTACAATGTGCAATGTTAATATTTTCAGTTGTAAATTTTCCAGAGAAGTCTCCCATTCATTCTAAAGTAAACAAACTAAAAATACACTGCGTACTGTAAAGACGAAGGTGAAGTGACATTGTGAAAAGGATGTATTTTAGGCAGTTCTCTAAAAAGGAAAAGAAAATGGCAAATCAAAGTTTGATTCAGGGCCCAGGTTTTGGAAATTCCTCCTCATTTGTTAAATGGTCCTCCTGAAAAACAAACAAACAAACAAACAAACAAACAAACAAACAAACATTCATGTTACTTGTGTAACGTGTATAGTTGCAATCATCAGTTGCCTGTTATAAAAAAAATAAAAATAAATCACAAAAGATGTTAGATTTTCATTCCCTAGTTGGTTCGTTGGCTTCTTAATAAAAGGACTAGAAAACAGGCTGAATAGTTTGTACCATGTTAATATTACAATAAAACATCAAGTTTAATAAAACGCTACAACATCTCCAAAAACTGCTACTTTTCCGTGCCAAAAGAGGGTTTGTGTTGGGCATTTTTAGTAAATCTGAAATGATCTTACACAAAACAAAAATCTAGATGCTCACTCCTTAAAATGTCTTTAAATTTTCAGAATTCATTATTTTTCAAGAAGCCACACAGAACTAAATATTTAATGCTTGTTTTTAGGTGAAAAAAACTAATATACAGCATCACATCTTTAACTATCCTTATGGTTAAAATGATTTTATGGTTAAATAAATAATGGTGCAGCCACCAATATATTATACAACTAGATACCAGAGAGAGAGAGTGGGCTTACACAGACACACTTACAGTGCTGCTGGTATGTTCTCTTCATTGGTGGGAGTAACGAATTACAACTACTCACGTTACTGTAATTAAGTACATTTTTGGGGTAATTGTACTTTCATGAGTATATTTTTAAGTCAGTAATTTTACTTGTACTTGAGTACAAATTAAGCTGAATAATGTAATTCGTTACTTTTAAAATCACAATTCCTTACAGAGTACTGTAAATAAATGAATATTTTAACCACTGACTTCGGTAGCCAATAAAAAAAGCTCATCTTAACGGACCAATGAAAAGCCTGGTACATTATTTGAGCCGAAAAACAAGCTGCAGATTTACGTGAGCTGAGCAGTGACGGTATTGTTACGAAGTTATTGTTCTACACATGGAGATTCAAGACACCAACAACGCATCTGAAGAACGCAGAAAGGACGAAGAAATAACAGAGGATGAATCCCCATGGCCACACCTGGAGGAGCTGTTCACCTACAGGGGGAAGAAAGGGGACAGTGTGCTAATGCAGTGTAAGCAATGTCTGCCATCTGCTGTGATTTCGGTTTACAAGACTTCAGCCTCTAATCTAAAAAAACACATAATGGTAAGAAGACATATAACTTAATTTGTGTGATATTTTATTTATTTATATGTTTAGGCACTATGCAGTGTTGTTCCCCTTCATATGGGAACTTCAACGTGTGTCTGTTATTAAACAGACTTTTGGGAGTGCTTTAGACGACCAATCACATCTGAAGATAAGAAAACGGGCCAATGAAATGCCAATTGAATTGGCGGAGCTTAGCTCCACAGCTGAAACTGATGAGCCAATTAGGGCTATATCAGTCGGCTGCTGGAGCCAGCTCATCAGAATTGTTGCTTCAGACCCGATCTGAGACTGAAGAACCCTTCTGCTGAGCTGACTTCCAACATTGAAGAAAGCATTATTCTCACCAGTGCGAGGGAAGACGTTCTAGCGGCGGTCGAGCTGGGTTTCCCGTCCCCTTGGCGTTTCGCTGGTGACCTGAAAGAGCAGTTTGTTAAAAGAGCAGAATTCCCTAAGAGAGCACACGGTCGTGCAGCGCGTCTTTTTAAAGATGTCGTTTCGACCGTGCGTTTCT
Organism: Danio aesculapii; assembly: GCF_903798145.1. NCBI lineage: Eukaryota > Metazoa > Chordata > Actinopteri > Cypriniformes > Danionidae > Danio > Danio aesculapii. The sequence continues at coordinate 26,029,362 of NC_079440.1, read as the reverse complement.
GGATGCGGTGGTTTCCTCTCCCCGGATGACAGGCACGAGTACTGCGTCACATGCTTGGGGGTCCAACATGTTGATGCGGTGCTCGCGGACAGTTCTTGCCCGCATTGCGATGGCTTGACTGTTGCGCAACTGAGGTCGCGGCGAGCTCTTTTATTAGGGCAAGTCACCCCTGCTGCTCCCCGCCAAGCGGTTAGCACTCGGGCAGGCCTGAGGGTTACAGTGGGGGCTAATCCGTCGCCTTCGGGCCCGCGGACCCCTCGCTCCTCGTCAGTGCGCTCTGTTTCTGCTTCGAGTGTTAGCGCTGGTCCATCCTCTGGGTTGGCCGCGCTCTCATTAGATGACACCGGGGACGTGATGTCCATCGCTGCATCGGAGGGCGGGCTGACATGCTCTGATGAAGATCCGGACCCCCTGCCACCCTCCGGGGTTATCAGTGAGGTTTCGGATCTGGAGTCGGACATGTTAGCCGTGTTATTCCGGGCTGCTTCGGCCGTGGGACTGGAGATGGCTTGTCCCCCAGAACCGGGGCCGGACCGCTTAGATGGGTGTTACGTGGGGGTGAAGAAGGCGAAGCCTTTTAGACCCCCCGTCCCCTTCTTCCCGGAGGTACACAGAGAGCTCACGCAGGCATGGAGGGCACATTTTTCTGCCCGGTCCTCGTGCGCTCCCGCTCTCACCTCCCTCGATGACGGAGCGGCCAGGGGTTATGAGGCGATTCCCCAGGCGGAGCGTGCTCTGTCCGCAGAGCTGCTCCACTCGGAGAGGTCCGCCCTCACTCCCTTCCAAAGCGTGCAGGTTATCTGAGTCTCTCACGGCCAGAGCCTGCACTGCTGCGGGCCAGGCCGCCTCCGCTCTGCACGCTATGGCCACCTATCAACGCTACCAAGCCGAGAAGCTGGCCAAGATGCAGGAGGGCGGTTCTCCCCCAGGCTTGCTGCATGAGCTCCGCACGGCAACCGATTATGCTCTCATGACTATTAAATCGGCTGCTCGTGCCCTGGGGAAGACGATGGCCACATTAGTGGTCCAGGAATGCCACCCCTGGCTGAGCTTGGCTATATGAGAGACGTTGACAAAGCTTGCTTTCTTAACGCTCCCGTATCCCAGGCCGGCCTTTTCGGCGACACAGTCGGGGAGTTCACCCAGGAATTCTCCGCGGTGAAAAGCAGTCCAAGGCGAGGGGTGAGGTCATCTATCAGCGGGCTCGAAAAACTGCTCCTCCCGCTGCCCCTTCCGCTGCGGTTGCTCTTCGCCGAGGGCGTCCACCCGCGGCTTCATCTGCTCCGCTTTCGCTGCCCGCTCCGGCCAGGCGGCAATGCCGAGCCTCCCGCGGGACTGCAACGCCCCCGCCCCAGGGCGCCGCTAAGTCCAGTAAACGGACCGCGAAGCGTTCCTGGGACGGGCCATTCGGAAAAGAGGGGACCTGCTCTTTCCTCGGTGGGGGGCCGAGGATTATTAAATCAGTCCACAACGACTTTAAACTCCTCGCTGCCGGCCCCTGGGCTGGCGGCAACCAAATTTCCAAAAGAGCAGTTTCCTCTCTCTCCGGATGCGCGAGCCCGAGTACTGCCAGTCTGGGACGCTTCGCCTTTCAGCTCGCAGCACCGGGACCCTTCGCCTCAGGCCCTCAGAGTGCAGCAGGACGGACTCCTTTCTCTCACTCTGGCCTCACCGCGGGATCCAGGGAGGAAGGTAAGAGAAATTCTCTTATTTTCAGCTCTTCCCCGGGACGCACCGCTTCCCGGGATGAGCACTCCCATCCCGAGCTGCCCCTCCGCTGGCACGTCAGTGATCGCTCCGATGGTGCCATTAGCGCGCGCTCTGCCAGCCTGGTTAGCGCTGCCCAGCGCATTGCGGTGGCTCATACGGACGGTCAGACTCGGCTATGCGATTCAGTTCGCTATTCGCCCTCCCAAGTTCACGGGTGTCCTTTTCACGAGGGTGATCCCCGTGAGCGCCCCTGTCTTGCGAGAGGAGATTGCGGTCCTCCTGGCGAAGGACGCAATCGAGCAGGTCCCTCCAGCCGAGATGGAGTCCGGGTTCTACAGCCCGTATTTCATCGTGCCCAAAAAAGAGCGGGGGGTTAAGACCAATCCTAGATCTGCGCAGACTGAACTGTCATTTATACTAAATGCTTTCAGAATGCTTACGCAGAAACGCTTGCTTCAGAGCGTCCGTCCACAAGATTGGTCTGCAGCCATAGACCTGAAGGACGCGTATTTTCATGTCTCTATTCTTCCACGCCACCGCCCTTTTCTCCGGTTTGCGTTCGAAGGACGAGCGTGGCAGTACAAAGTCCTCCCCTTCGGGCTCTCTCTGTCTCCGCGGGTTTTCACCAAGCTCGCGGAGGGTGCTCTGCGCCACTGCGGCTTGCGGGCATCCGCACACTCAACTATCTCGATGACTGGCTCATTCTAGCCTCCTCTCGCGATCAGTTGATTATGCACAGAGTCAAAGTGCTTCGGCACCTCGACCAGTTGGGGTTTCAGGTCAACCGAGAGAAGAGCAAACTTTGCCCTGTGCAGAGGATCTCTTACCTCGGGCTGGAGCTGGATTCGGTTGCTATGGTTGCGCGCCTCTCCGAGGAGCGCGCCAGGCTAATGCTTTCCTGTGTAACGAGCTCCACAGGAAAATAGTGGTCCCACTGAAATGTTTTCAGAGGCTCCTGGGGCATATGGCATCCGCAGCCGCGGTCTCGCCGCTCGGTTTGCTTCATATGAGACCACTTCAGCGTTGGCTTCGCGATCGAGTCCCCAGACGGGCATGGCGCGCGGGTACGCACCGGGTGAACATCACTCTGCTGTGTCTCCGCACCCTCAGCCCCTGGACGGATCTGGCTTTTCTACGGGCCGGAGTGCCCCTAGGGCTAGTATCCAGGCATGTTGTCGTAATGACACATGCCTCCAGCACGGGCTGGGGGGCCGTGTGCAACGAGCATGCAGCCGCGGGTTCGAGGTCCGGACCCCGCCTGCATTGGCATATCAACTGCCTGGAGCTGTTGGCAGTGTATCTGGCTCTCCGCCGCTTTTTTCCGGTGTTGGAGCAGAAACACATGCTGGTCAGGACGGACAGCATGGCGGAGGTGGCTTATATCAACCATATGGAGGGTATGCGCTCTCGCCGCATGCCTCAGCTCGCTCGCCGTCTGCTCCTTTGGAGTCACACGCGGCTGAAATCACTGTGTGCCATTCACATCCCGGGCGAGCTCAACCGTGCAGCCGATGCGCTCTCACGGCAGCTAGTGTCCCGAGGAGAATGGAGACTCCACCCCGATTCGGTCCAGCTGATATGGGCGCGCTTTGGGGAAGCCCAGATCGATCTGTTGCTTCCACCGAGAACGCACATTGCCAGCTGTTTTATTCCCTGACCGAGGCCCCCCTCGGCACGGATGCACTGGCTCACAGCTGGCCATCGGGCACGCGCAAATATGCGTTTCCCCCAGTGAGCCTAATCGCACAAACTTTGTGCAAAGTCAGGGAGGACGAGGAGCAGGTCTTGTTTGTTGCGCCCCTCTGGCCCAACCGGACCTGGGTTTCGGAGCTCACACTCCTCGCGGCGGCCCCTCCTTGGCGCATTCCCCTAAGGGAGGACCTCCTCTCTCAGGGACGGGGCACCATCTGGCACCCACGCCCAGATCTCTGGAACCTCCACGTGTGGTCCATAGACGGAGCGCGGAGGACTTTGGTGACTTACCGCCCGCGGTACTTAACACCATCACTCAGGCTAGAGCACCCTCTACGAGGCATGCCTACGCCCTGAAGTGGAGTCTATTCTCTGAGTGGTGCGCTTCTCCCCGAGAAGACCCCCGAACTTGCCAGATTAGTATTGTGTTATCCTTCCTTCAGGATAAGCTGGAGCGTAGGCTGTCACCCTCCACACTGAAGGTTTACGTGGCGGCATCTCCGCTCATCATGACGCGGTGGATGGCAACACGCTCGGGAAGCATGATCTAATCATCCGATTCCTCAGAGGCGCGCGGCGATTAAATCCATCCCGCCCCCCTCTCATGCCCTCTTGGATCTCTCTTTAGTCCTGGTGGCTGCAGAGAGATCTGTTTTAGCCACTCGATTCTGTATTCTGTCATTATGACAGCTCTGCTGATCGCATTGGCGCCATTCAAGAGAGTTGGGGATCTGGAGGCATTTTCGGTCAGCGAATCGTGCCTTGAATTCGGGCCGGGTTACTCTCACGTTGTCCTGAGACCCCGACCTGGCTATGTGCCCAAGGTTCCTACCACCCCATTTATAGATCAGGTGGTGAACCTGCAAGCGCTGCCTGCGGAGGAGGCAGGCTCAGCCCTCTCACTGCTTTGTCCCGTTCGCGCTTTGCGCCTTTACGTGGAACGAACGCAAAATGTAAGATCATGTGAACAGCTCTTTATCTGTTATGGTGGCCGGCAGAAGGGAAGTGCCGTGTCAAAACAGAGGTTGGCCCACTGGTTAGTTGATGCCATCGCCCTCGCTTATCAATGCCAGGGCGAGCCGCGCCCTCCTAACGTGAGAGCGCACTCCACTAGAGGTGTCGCTTCCTCATTGGCGTTAGCACGCGGCGCCTCTCTCACAGATATCTGCAGAGCTGCGGGTTGGGCGACACCTAACACATTTGCGAGGTTTTATAACCTCCGAGTGGAGCCGTTTTCTCCCGGTTATTGGGAAATCCCAATCAATTGGGGGAGAATTAAGCTCGGTGTCACAAACGCTTGCTGCGCCAGGCTCCCTAAACCGGAGATGCGTGCGCTTTTTCCTATTCTACTAGTAAGTTTCCCTTCTCAGGCGAACCCTAGAGAATTCCTCCGAGGCCCCCAGCATCGACTCAGCGGAGGAGTCGAGTGCATGGCTCAGTGTGCGGTTGGTATGCCCATTAGGTCTACACGCATATTGAGGATCGGTGCCAGCTATGTGCATCCCCATTTGGTGATGTCATATGCATTATTACCACGGTGTGTTCTCCCTTATTAGGCGGTCCCGTGTCTTCCCTAAACCGCTAACCAGCTTATCATATGTAGCACTCCCCCTCATTAGGGCTAGTCCATATGTCTCCTTACCATCAGGTCTCCCCTTTTAGGGTAGCAGGTGGTCTCCGCTGCGTCCTCCCCCTTCGGGGACTGGCACGCTTTCCCAACGTACTGTCATATTTCCAAAATCCCTAGTCTATATTAGCTAGGTAAAAGCACACTTACGACCCCCGATTTAAAACTTTTATTCCCATGTAATGGTAATATGTTGGGCCTAGGGGACGTTGGAAGGTTGCGCTCTTGGTGATGTCAGTGCGCTCACGCTTTGGCTTGGCAAACTACACATCAGGGACGCGACAGGCTTAGCTGCTGTGGCGCTTTCCATACAGTCTCCCAAAAGTCTGTTTAATAACAGACACACGTTGAAGTTCCCATATGAAGGGGAACGTCCTGGTTACGTACGTAACCCACGTTCCCCGAATAGGGAACGGAGACGTGTGTCTCCACTGCCACAGCACCTGAGTCTCCAGCTGGGAGCTGAGCGATCGGCTCTTCAGCAGGCAAATTCTGATGAGCTGGCTCCAGCAGCCGACTGATATAGCCCTAATTGGCTCATCAGTTTCAGCTGTGGAGCTAAGCTCCGCCAATTCAATTGGCATTTCATTGGCCCGTTTTCTTATCTTCAGATGTGATTGGTCGTCTAAAGCACTCCCAAAAGTCTGTTTAATAACAGACACACGTCTCCGTTCCCTATTCGGGGAACGTGGGTTACGTACGTAACCAGGACGTTCTGCGGTTTCTGATGGTTTGTTTCGCGCTATTAGATTAATAGCAAAGTTTCTCCAAAACTTGTAAGTGAAGTGATATTAAAGTTTACGTTTAAACCAGGTCTATTCAATTGGTGAACTTGGCCCGCGAGGCAATTTGTTCCGGCCCTCCAAATAGTGTGACCAAGACATCAAAAATACAATTTTTTGTTCAGTCGAAAAACGGCTGCTTTATTTAGGAAGTGACATGCGTCGTTCAGCACGAGCTGCATTTGAAGGCTGCGCAGACAGAGCCTGATTCACCTGACAAAAAAAGCAAACCTTTGGATAATTTGTTAATTACTGTTATTTCATCGTAAAGGCTTCTCAGCGCCGCGTTTCTGTCGCACGGAAAAAACCTGCAGCAACTAAAAGTTATGCTACCTGTGCGCTAGTTTAAAGATCCGACTTTAAACCAAGGCTAATATTTACGCACACTGGATTAACTATAGCAGCGAGCCGTTCACATATCGTGTCTTTTCCGCACACAAGTTTGTTATATAAGAACATTTGCCAATATGCGCGTGCAAGCGGACCTCACACCTTCCAGACACACCGATTAGAAAACGTTTCACACAGTAGCGTGGCTTTCAGTGCAATGTAAACAAAAGATATGTTAAACGAATTATTGCAAATTATTAAAATGATTATGTATGTCTGAACGCAGATGATAACAACAGTTTACTTGAATACTGACCTAATATAAAGCTTAAACTTACATTAGACGTGATAACCGTGAAACCATTATTCTCAAGAATCGTACAAACAAAATCTACAATTGTTGCATCCATAATTGTTATGCAGTTCACATATTGTATGAATGTACACATGTATGAATGTAGAAGAAGCCTACTTAAGCAATGCACTGCTTTTGTTGTGCTTTAAAATACAGCATTTGATTGTTTTCCTATTGTACAATGCACTAAATGATATTTCAAAATACAATATATTAACATTTTAATGTTGAAAAAGTTAATGTGGGTGTCTTAAAGAGCAAAAATAGTATACAGCATATGGGCTCTTATATGCTGTTGTGTAATCACTCATAAGTCAAGTCATATCTCTCCGGCCCCTCATTTGGGATGCTTTTCATGAACTGTCCCCCATGACAAACTAATTGAATAGCCCTGATTTAAACTTTGCCTCAAGTTGGAAAAGGCGCTGTCGATGTTTGCTGCATTTTTTTTTCTTAATCATATTGTCTTTTGATCATATGAGATAAAAGAGGCATCATTTGAAACTGCTTCCTGCTTCGCTACTGTTCGGACGTCTTTGCCTACTGCTCCGCTCTCTGCTCACTTGCTTTTATATCTTAAACCCTAATTTTAACTTGAGCCTATCAGCACAGTGCTCAAACGACACAGCTTGATGATCAGCATCGATTCTACAAACTTTCTGGAATATAGCTTTACTAACAAGAGGGGAATTATCGTCTAAACAATCCTCCCGCTACCAGCTATCAGCTGCTCACATTCCTGAGACGGGAAAACACGGCTGTGAAAATGCCTCTGGATCGGATTAATTCAGATTCTCACTGCTGTACAAACTGCCACAAACTTCTACAAAAGATTGCAGTTCTTGAAACAAAGTTTATTGCGATCCAACCAGAACTGCAGCGTCATTGTGGACGCTCACAGCAAATAGCCGGTGAGTCCCATAAATCTATTCCTACCATTATTTCGAGCACTGAAAAACAGATTAAAACTGTGGAAAATGAGTATTGGCATAAACAAGGTGCGAGACCAAAGGGTACTCATGGGGTCAGATCATACGCTGCCGCATTAGCGTCCTCTACCCCAAATACAGCTCGGACTCAAATACAGCTTGAGAACAGATATGAAGTATTGAGTAATATGGGTGAAGAATCCCCAAATGCAGTCAGACAGAGATCGCATGACTCAGCAGCTAACTCTGCATGGAACAGAGGCTCAAGGCCGACTAGACAGCGGCATTCTGCTCCGATCGCACCTGAGATAAGAACACTAGTTGTAGGAGATTCAATAATCAGGAATTTTAGGAGCAAATCTACTATGACATACTGCTTCCCTCATGCAACAGTTTCTGATGTAAACAAAGAACTTAAGGAAATTCTGAAGAAGCACAAGACTGCAAAACGGATTATCATCCATGTGGGGAAGAATGATATTCGGAAGGAACAGTCAGAACTGCTCAAGAGAGATTTCTGTGAGCTCTTGGAAACAGTTGAAAGAGTGAAAATTCAGCCGTTCATCAGTGGACCACTCCCTGCAAGAGGGACAAATATGTTTTCACGGCTGCTTGGTCTAAATGTATGGCTGCAGAAAGCATGTAACAGGAAAGGACTGAATTTTATTGACAACTTCAATCTCTTGTGGAACCAAAGACAACTGTTGACATCAGACGGCCTTCACCCAAACAAACTTGGTGCAAAGGTGCTAAAGGACAATATCTTCTTCTCCCTCCATCATCCATCAGCTGTATGTGCCACTGCCCTCAATCCAAATGGCACATACACAACTAGCAAATGTCCAGATGACCACAGGACCTCAAATCAGCTCCAGAGTGGACTTGGGGCTGACGCATCACCCAAGGACAGTGATAACGCCACGCAGCCAAAACACCCACTGTTGATAGAGACACTATCGCTGGCCTTCTGCTCAACACAGACAGACTGTGACGCATCAGAACAGCATCATGTCTCGTCACTAAAAAATGATCCTCAGGAAAACACCCAGGAAAACATATTTCAGCACCCAGAATCTCCAGAGCCACAGCCTCTGTCACCAGACACGTTCCCATTATCACCTTGCTCGCCTCTCTTGGGTTTCTCAAAAAAGATGGAGGAACTGGTGCATGCTGGAACTAAACTTTCACACTCCATCGCCGCAAGCCCCCAGTTACCAACCAAAAAGCGGCCTGCTCCACAACCACCTCTGAGCCCACCTGGAAGAGCCCTCCGACATTTGCCCCACCGCCAGGGCCCAAACAACAACGCACCATCTTCAGCTGGTGAACAAAACTGCTCTCCATGATGTGTCTCGGGTGCCTGCTTAGACAACAGTGTCTTTATCAGATGTTTACAGAACAAGCAGGAACCCAGTGTGCCTGTAGCTTTCTCTACACATATATGTGTTGTATTACGTGACAGAAAACCGAAGACTTTTTCAGGCCGTATAGCAAATCACTCAAATCTTGTGTCTATTAAATATAAATCTGAGAATACTGCAGAGAAAACAGCTAAAACTGTTAAGTTAGCACTTTTAAACATCCGATCACTTAACAATAAGTCACTTTTAGTCAATGATTTTATCAGCTCAAATTGCCTTGATTTTATGCTTTTAAATGAAACTTGGCTAGATGATAGCTGTAGTGCAGCAGTTCTGAATGAAACAGCTCCTTTAAACTTTGACTTTTTGAGTGTTTGCAGAGCCAATAGGAGAGGTGGAGGCATTGCTGCCCTGTTTAAAGATGTCTATGAGTGTAAACAAGTGTCATTTGGTGACTTTTTGTCTTTTGAATATCTGAGTATAGCACTAAAAGGTGCTCCACGTATCTTACTGATCATTATCTACAGACCTCCAAAATATTCTCCAGCTTTTATTGATGATTTTACAGAGCTGTTATCAATAGTAACCTCTGAATTTGACTATTTTACCATTGCTGGGGATTTTAATATTCACATTGATAATCCAGAAATCAATGCTGTAAAAGAACTGATGACTGTTTTCAACACTTTTGATCTGACTCAGCATGTTCAAGGACCCACACACAATCGTGGACACACTCTTGATCTACTTATAACTAAGGGTTTACACATTTTATCAACTGTTGTTAAGGATGTTGCACTATCTGATCATTTCTGTATTTTCTTTGATATATTGATCACTCCAGCTATTAAAGACAGATCTGTCTCTGTCAGAAAGAGATGCATAAATGAGAACACTAATGAGCAGTTTATGAAGGCCGTATCGCTAGCACCGAGTATATCTGCAGACTCTGTTGATTCTCTCCTTGATTTGTTTAACTCTAAAGTTAAGAATGTCATAGATGACATTGCTCCTGTTAAAGCCAAGAATATAACTAGCAGGCAAAGGGGATCTTGGACTATGTCCCCAAGAATACAAATGACGAAAAGACAGTGCAGAAAAGCTGAGCGTATGTGGAGAAAGACGAAACTAGTAGTCCATTATAATATCTATAAAGACAGTCTTCGTGCTTTTAATATGGAACTAAAAACTGCTAGGCAGACTTTCTTTTCAAGCCTTATAAACAGCAACGTAAACAATGCTCGTAAACTCTTTGCAACGATAGAGAAACTCACAACCCCCCTCAGTCGGATTCCCAGTGAGCTACTCTCTGAAAGCAAATGTAATGAGTTTGCTCATTTCTTTACTGACAAGATCAATAATATCAGAAAGGCAATCAGCTCATCCAATCAGCCAAGTTGTGTCGAAGCCAGACTAGCTCAACCACAACTTAAGAAATCAGACATTATGTCCGATTTCATGGCAATTAATGGCAAAATCTTAGAAGAGATCGTGCAAATTATGAAAACATCAACCTGCAGTCTCGACACGCTCCCCACATCATTCTTTAAAACGGTGTTGACCTGCTTAGAAATGGATCTTCTAAAAGTGGTAAATGCTTCACTTCTCTCTGGGATTTTTCCTAACTCACTTAAAACTGCAGTTGTTAAACCCCTCTTGAAGAAGAGCAACCTGGATAACACCCTATTGAGCAATTACAGGCCCATCTCAAATCTCCCTTTCATTGGCAAAATCATTGAAAAAGTTGTTTTTAACCAGGTTAACAAGTTCCTAAACTACAAGGGGTGTTTGGACAATTTTCAATCTGGTTTCAGACCACATCACAGTACAGAGAGCGCCCTTATAAAGATAATCAATGACATCCGCCTAAATACAGATTCAGGCAAACTAACAGTGCTGGTACTGCTCGATCTCAGTGCTGCATTTGACACTGTCGATCACAGCATACTTCTGGATAGGCTGGAAAACTGGGTTGGGCTGTCTGGGACGGTCCTCAAATGGTTCAGATCTTACCTTGAAGGAAGAGGTTACTATGTCAGTATAGGTGACCATAGGTCAGGGTGGACACCCATGACATGTGGAGTCCCACAAGGCTCGATTCTGGCACCACTCCTGTTTAACCTTTATATGCTCCCTCTGAGCCAAATAATGAGAAAGAACCAAATCTCCTACCACAGCTATGCTGATGACACTCAGATCTACCTAGCCTTACTGCCTAATGACTACAGCCCCATTGACACCCTCTGCCAATGCATTGATGAAATTAACAATTGGATGTGCCAAAACTTTCTTCAGTTAAACAAAGAGAAAACTGAAGTGATTGCGTTTGGGAACAGAGATGAGGTTCTCAAGGTGAATGCGTACCTTGGCTCTAAGGGTCAAACAACAAAAAATAAGGTCAAGAATCTTGGTGTGACTCTGGAGTCAGATCTGAGTTTCAATAGTCATATCAAAGCAGTTAGTAAATCAGCATACTATCATCTCAAAAACATTGCAAGAATCAGATGCTTTGTTTCCAGTGAAGACTTAGAGAAACTTGTTCATGCTTTTATCAGCAGCAGGGTGGATTACTGTAATGGCCTCCTCACTGGCCTTCCCAAAAAGACAGTCAGACAGTTGCAGCTCATCCAGAACGCTGCGGCCAGAATTCTGACCAGAACCAGGAAATCAGAGCACATCACACCTGTCCTCAGGTCTTTACACTGGCTCCCAGTCACATTTAGAATAGATTTTAAAGTATTATTACTGGTCTATAAATCACTAAATGGCCTAGGACCTCAATACATTATAGATATGCTCACTGAATACAAACCTAACAGATCACTCAGATCTTTAGGATCAAATAGATTAGAAATCCCAAGAGTTCAGTCAAAGCAGGGTGAATCGGCTTTCAGCTACTACGCCCCTCGTTGCTGGAATCAGCTTCCAGAAATGATCAGATGTGCTCCAACATTAGGCACATTCAAATCAAGACTGAAAACACATCTGTTTAGCTGTGCCTTTACTGAATGAGCACTGTGCTACGTCCGACAGATCGAACTACTATGTTTTTCTCTTCTTTTTAATTCTTTTATAACACATTTTATCAGCTTTTATTTTATTTTATTTTTATTCTTACCATTTTTATGTTTGTTTTTATTTCTCTTATAATTGTTTCTTTTATTCCTGTTTATGTAAAGCACTTTGAATTGCCACTGTGTATGAAATGTGCTATATAAATAAACTTGCCTTGCCTTGCCTAAAGAATCTATTTTTATTTGTGTATATTGCTGTTTTATTTATACTCACAATAGCATATATATATATATATATATATATATATATATATATATATATATATATATATATATATATATATATATATATATATATATATTAATCTGTAATTTAATTTGTGTAACTCCTTTGCATTTTTTAAATGTTTTTCCCAGAGGAAACATCCATCTAAGATCGACCAGTACAATGACTTCATAACAGCAGCAGCATGTCATCCCCGGAAGCCCATGGCTAGCAAACTCTCAGCAAGTAAGCAAGTCAAGTTACCAGATGTGATGTTAGCAGCTAAAAGCAAACGTGTACCTCAAGCAACTGTTGACAAACTTGTCATCAGTTTCATATGTGAAAGTCTACAGCCATTTGCAGTGGTTGAACAGCCAGCTTTTAAAGAGCTGATTACAACTTTGCAACCACAAGCTAAAGTCATTTCCAGATCCACTGTCCGTGGCAGAATCTCTGATGCTGCTGATGACCTAAAGAAAACAATAATAACAGAATTGGCTAAGGTAAAATTTGTTGCAACCACCACAGATTGTTGGTCAGCTCATCAGAAAAGTTACCTTGGTGTAACTTGTCATTGGATTGAGGAAGACTCTTTAGAAAGAAGATCTGCAGCACTGGTGTGCAAAAGATTGAGAGGGTCTCATACATTTGACACGATTGCTTCTGCTCTTGATGATGTCCATTGCCAGTACAAGATTAGAGACAAAGTTGTAAGAACCACAACTGATAGTGGATCCAACTTTGTCAAAGCTTTCCATGTGTTTGGGGCACAGAATAATACAGATGTAGAAGAAAATGAAGTAGACATGGATGCTCTTGATGAAGGTGACCATATTGAATACCATGATGCAAGTGCAATCCTTGATGAAGACACTGGTATGGAATATCAACTACCACCTCATCAGCGATGTGCATGTCACTTGCTAAATCTTGTGGCAACAACTGATGCTGCTCTTGCAGAAGGCATGAATGATACCTACAAAAGGCTTTTTCGTTCAAGCTTTGCAAAATGCCAGGGCATATGGAACAAAACTGGGCGATCTCATTTGGCTAGTGAAGTGGTAGAGGACAAGTGTGAGCTACAGATCATCCGCCCTGTTGCAACACGGTGGAATTCATCCTGTCTTGCTACAGAAACGATAATACGCATCATTGATGAAAAGGGGGAAGATGCCATCAGGAGTGTATGTGATGAAATCAAGGTGAAAATGTGAGTAATATTAATACCACCAATATTATTTTCCTTTTCTTGTTGTCATGATTTGGCTTAGTTGTTTATCATACAGATTTTGTCTGCCAGGTTTAATCCTGCAGAAGTGGGATTTCTCAGGGAGTATTGCATCACCATGAAACCACTGCTGAAAGCTTCAAACATTCTCCAGTCAGAGTCCAGCGTCTACTTGGGATGGCTGCTGCCAGTAATCCACCAGCTTCAGTCCAAACTCAACAGGCTGGAGACATCAAGCCAGACCTGCACGCCCCTTATAAGAGCCTTGCGTAATGGCCTGCAGAAGGGTTTTGGACAGATGATGGAGGATCCAGAGCTGGCTGCTGCTGCAGTACTCTTACCCAAGTTCAAGACCTCCTGGACTGACAAACCTGATGTAATAGATGCTGGTAAGTTCAAATTTACATTATCCAATTAATTGCCCAGGTAAGTGGGTATTATATTCATTTAACTTAAAGTATTTTCAATTACAGCCTTGACATACGTAAAAAAATCATCTTGAAACCACGGTGCAGGAAAGTCAGCATCAGCACAGAGAGTCATCTGATGATGAAGATTTTTTCTCCAGACCACTTTCCACAAAGTTGCAAAGTCCAGTTGAGCAACTTGGAAGCGTCCAGTTGGAAGCAGCTGTCCATGAAGTTAAATACAGCTCTGCCTGCCTCAGCTGCATGTGAACGGCTTTTTAGCTGTGCTGGTCTACTGTTCACATCTAAAAGATGCCGGTTAGACTCTGTGAACTTTGAAAATCAGCTTCTGCTGAAACTGAACAAAAGGTTCAGAAGGTAAACTGTTTTGATATATGTTAGGATGTAAGGTTCATGTTGCAAGGACCTTGCCCAGCTGTTTGTTATCCCACAGCACTGGGATAAGTTAATACTGTTTACAAAGTTACGAAAGTGTTTTTATTATAAAACACATAATAGTGCGAATGGTAAGAAGACTACAACTTTATATTTGTGACATTGTTTTATTTATTTTTATTTTTATTATTGGGTTCAATGTGTTTATGTTTCAAAAGTGTTTATTGTACCTTTAAATGTGTATTGTAAAATGTGTTTTATTGTCTGGATCTTGTCTGATTCAGCAATTACGGATCAATAATTACCACCAGCAAAAAAGTAATTTGTACTCTGAGTACTTTTTTAAAGAGTAATTTGTACTTTTACTCAAGCACTTTTTTAACCCCAGTACTTTTACTTGTAATTGAGTATAATTTTAGCAATGTAACAGTACTTGTAATTGAGTACAAATTTGTTGTACTCTTACCACCACTGGTGTGTGTGTGTGTGTGTGTGTGTGTGTGTGTGTGTGTGTGTGTGTGTGTGTGTGTGTGTGTGTGTGTGTGTGTGTGTGTGTGGATTGCGATTAGGTGCAGTGTAATGCGCCAGATACGGGGGAAGTCTGGGTGATGAAGTTCTAGAAGGCAGGTAAGAGTGACCTCTGCTGGTCCGTAAGGGAAATAGCTAGAGTCGGTGACACATAACTGTGTGTACACACTGAAAGCGGTGAGAGCATCCAGGTTGAAATGTTGCGCACTTCTTAAATTTATTTAACAATGGAAGATCACGTTACATGTGGTGTGGCTTTGCTCCACTTAATTATCCAATATGTGTCCATATGTCTGAAATATTTTGAAGCAGCAATACTGTTTTGTACTGTCACATGAGATTCCCGCTTTTTTAAAGATAAATATATGTTACAACATTAAAGGGCACATAGGTTACCCCTTTTTTCATATTTAATAAAAGTCTTTTGTGTCCCCAGAATGTGTCTGTAAAGTTTCAGCTCAAAACACCCATCAGATTATTTATTATAACTGTCTGTAGTGTCTATATTATAGCTGGGAAAAAGTTGTTGCTGTTTTTTTGTACTGGCCCTTTATGGCTAGTCCTCCCCGACCACTGTTCCCACGTGTCTGTCTGCAATCGGGAAGCAGATCTCACGTAACGGTTGTGAGAAATACTACAGTAGGAACTTTAACAATCAGTATTTGATGCATTTTTTAGTGGAGTTGCAACAATGAGTCACACACAATGTCATTACAAAGTTCACGCACACACACAGCGAAGACAAAGACACAGCGCAGACACACACACACACACACGCATAGCGTAGACACACACACACATAGCGCAGACATACACACACACACATAGTGCAGACACACACACACACACACACACACACACACACACAGAGAAGGCGCGTTAAGCTTTGCACTCGTTTTGCATGCATATGTGACATGATACAGGTTAATATCCACTGCTGTATAAATATCTGTTATGTTAATGTACAAAATAAACCTGATTTAACGTCCACAAACCGGGATTGAAGCGTCTTCTTTTATAATTGTTCTGACACGCAGCTGTGCTGATTAAGTGAATCTGAAGTGAATCGCTATAATTCATTACACACGTGCACTGTTTTAAAAAATTTTAACTTGTAAAACTCACTCTTGATCATGTTTGATGATGATTGATTACTCTAGCGAACTGAACAGACCTTTTATTCCCGGTTGCTTTGCGCTCGTCCTGTCTTGTTGATATGATTATACACGTGACTACCGGGACATGTTAATGCGCGCAGCTGTCAATCAATATTGGTGGGCGAGGGGACCGCACTCCTACGTAAAGTTGCGGTCGATCTGAAAACCGCTCCAATTGGTCCTCTGTTTTTATGTTGTTAAATTTGAAAAAAAAAAGGATTGGGTGTGTTTATTTCACCCCAATATGGCAGTTTATACACTATACTTACACACATTTCTGTCCAAACAGCTTGTAAAGTAGATTTTTCACCATAGGTGCCCTTTAAAGCACATCAGTAACTTATTTAATGCATGTTCCAGTAAGAAAACATTGAAAATAATTGGAAATCCATCGACCGTAATAATCAAACCCTTGGGAACAACTGGGGTCGGAACCAAAGTTCACAAGTCTGTGTTCTCTGAACTCCTCAAGCGGTGAACTTCTTCATTCTGATTGCTTGCCGCTGAACCGCGTCATAGCTCATTACCATAAAGATGACTTGATTTCAACTCTCCTTGACGCTCACACCGGCGAAGACCGAGCTGCCCTAACTTTGATGTGCAACACCACCCTGGGAAACCGTCTCACAATTTATGAAGAGGCGGATGCTACAGACCATTGTGAAAGTGTTAGAATCATCAATGAAGGCATCCAAATACTTCAATTTGGACCATGTGGCAAGAGTGCTGGTAAAGGAATGCTATTTGTGGTGCAGTACATTAACCAATACCCTGTCATGTATTTATCAGTAGCCAACCTGATGATTTTTATTCATTTGTTATTTTAGGTATCTGCAGAATTTAGTAGGATCACAGCATTGCATCAGGTAGGTTTTCTCAATTCATTGTCATTTTAAACAGGAATTTTTAATAGATTCACATCATGCTCATTTTGCATTCCAAAGTCAATTATTAATTCCTTTTCTTCAGCTCCAAATGTCTCAGGGATTTGCTTAATTTTTTTGTACCTTTTGAAGTGAAACTTGACATCCTTCAGTGGTTCTTGATAATGCTACTTTTTAATGTTAGCATACAGCAAATAAAACTAAATTCCTAACTAAAACTTTTTTCGCATTGTTTAGAAAGTCACCACCATAGGAAAATGTGAATGCATCCATGAAAGCCATTGCTATCTACTTGAAAACACTCCAAAACTCATAAAGGAGTACATGGCAAGTTGTTTATTTTTTTAAAATATTGAATTAAACAAAACTCATTTCACCTGTGATCTATTGGTAATTGTTTTTTTTTTTCTTCTTCCGGCTTTTTTGATGCTCTCACCGCTTTCAGTGTGAACGTACGGTAACTGCGTTCACACCGAAAGCGGTGAGAGCGTCCAAGTTCGCTACATTAATCTCGTATTTAAAGGGGCTGTTGCAGCATATCAGTTACATTCCTGCATAAAACATGCTTTCTAGTGTGAAAATGTTGTGCACTTATTATCAAATTCATTTAACAGTGGAAGATCAAGTTGCATGTGGTGTGACTTTGCTCCACTTAATTATCCAATATGTCTATATGTCTGAAATATCCTGAAGCAACAATACTGTTTTGTACTGTCGCATGAGAATCGCGCGTTTTTAAAGATAAATAACATTAATGCACATCAGTAACTCACCAGTAACTTATTTAAAGCATGTTCCTGTAAGAAAACATAGTAAATGATTGGAAATCTGGTGACCGCACTAAAAAAGGGATGTCTCTCAGACTTTTTTAGAAGCTGTCATTCATTCATCCTCACCATACACAAGGTCTTGATTGTAACATCTCTTTTCCATCTCTTCTGTTCATATCATGTCAAAACATCCATGGGGTAAAAAAAAATGGCATCTTGTTTAACTTCGTCTTTCGTGTAATAAAGTTGCTGTTTAATGTATATAATAAATTAAATTCATTCGAAGTATCGTCGCTGCGAAAAAACAACAAAAAAAATGTTAATTCTTGTTACACTTCCGTTCTTTTTTCTTATAATGCGTTTTGAGGTAAGGAACATTTTCATTCACATGCAATTCATCTAACTTTATCTTTTAAAATCTAAATATTAATCAGAATAAAACAGTCTCTATATAAAAACCGGCATATCAGCGCGCTGCTACATTAAAAACATATGATTCGATTCGCGCCTTCTCGGGACATAGTGGCTTTTGCTGTCAAATGCAAGTGACGTTTAGAGGTTTTGTCAACAAACTTATTTCTGAATGGGCTGATGCTGGGATATAGATGATTTGAAGCAAAACTATTAGTTGATCATGTACCTACGTGCCTAAAGCATTCACTCAATGTCAATGTCATTATCTCTTTTTTGGTAGAAGTGGCGTTTAGCGGCTTTTGCAGATATACATATAATATATCCATTTTGACAAATGTTGGTTATTTGACATTATTATTTAAGACATTAACAGTCAAGTTCATTCACAATTTTTGTACATTAAGCTATTACTTGAGCTCAGTGAAGGCCTAAAGCATTCACTCAATGTTAGCGTCTTTTGCAGATATATATTATTATTATTTTTTTTAAACCATTTTACTTTTTTCCCAAGTGTAAATAACCTATAGGTTGTTACTGTAAGAAAATATCAGCATTCGGTACATCCTTTTAGTACTACCTTTGTTTGAAATGACCCAATCCAATCCTGTTTACATGAAATAAGCCTGCTCCCAAGCAGGTTTGAGCTACCAGAACTGTTTCTATGACAACAACTCTCAGATGAGTTTTTAAGAACGAAACGATCACGGATCGTGTCAAATCGTCAAAAACCAAATTTAGCTAATTGAGTAATCCAGGTGACAAAGACACAGCCAATAATTTTGGGTCCAATAAGCAAAACCTCAGTTTTATCTGAATTTAGTAATAAGTAGTTATTAGTCATCCAATTTTTTATATCAACTATACAATTTGTTAATTTCGTAAATTCATACAAATGATCAGGTTAGGAGGAAATATAAAGTTGTGTATGATCAGCATAACAGCGGAAGCTAAACATGTTTTTAATAATATCACCTAGTGATAGCAAATATAGCGTAAGCCAATGATAGTGGTTCATTATAATCCATGAATGCAACTGAGAGGCTACAGAATACAATGGGACAATTAATCTCTGTGGGCACAAAAAAATAGTATCAACTGGGTTCACCATTTCTGTTAGTGCCACAGGTCAAATCATTGCTGTAATTGACAACTGGGCCAATAAGTGATGGTGGAGAAGCCAGGAGAGAGCCTATGGTCTTTATTGCAGAAAATGCTTGACCTGTACTACAAAGAAAACTACCAACGTGGGCTAAGGATTATCACAGTTTGCACAAACGTCCAATAAGGCTTCAGAATTTGAGTCAAACAGGAGTTTTCCCAGAGCAGTTATACTAAATGCAAGTGCAACGTTTGAAATGGAACATTTGATTTGTTTTTAATTAGTTACTCTAGATATTACCATTTTGCGGTAGTCCCCTGAATAATTTCATTCACCTGCAAGCGCTGGCTGATTTCGAAGCACGGCTTCATGAAGCTTCGAACCATTCATGAATATTTTGTTTCAAATCAGTGGTTCAGACTAAGTATCATATTGTCAAGGTCATGGGATTTCAGCAAACAAGGCTGCATTACATTTTTACTGTTTCTAAACGTTTTAATAAACGTAACGGTTTCTCCACTGGGAGCAATCTGTGTAATAACATAAATCTACATTAATCACATGAATTCATTCAATTTATAATGAATACACATTCCAATGAAAATAAATAATAGTTATTAAAAGTTAAGTCTTTTGTTGGCCTGTTTAGCAGAGTCCATTGTGGAACAAACAATATATATCTATCTTTTTTCAGACAGGTAATATTTAATTATATTAGATGATAAGCTAAGTGCATTTATACAACAGGTTATACTTTTAATATAAAGTTTGCACTGCGTCAGCAACTATAGCCTTGTGGTTACTACATTGTCATAGCCCTATGGTCATCACGGCAACCCAAGATTTTTCCCTGGGGGTTTTCTTAATCCTTCCTCTCTATCTGCTTTATTGTCTCTAATCTTTACTGTCCTATCCTACTAAAACACTAATAATAATCATATGTGTATTCAGATAAGTCCATACATATTTGGACATCAACATATTTCTAACCTTTTTGGCTCTATACACCAACACAATAGAATTGAAATGAAACAAATAAATGTGCTTTAACTGCAGACTGTCAGCTTTAATTTGGTGTTATTTACAATCAAATCAGGTGAATGCTGTAGACATTACTACAGTTTGCATATGTGCCTCCCACTTGTTAAGGGTCCAAAAGTAATTGAACAGAATAATCATAGATCAAACAGTAACAGACAAAGACATTGAGAAATGCTTAATTAGGAGAGTAGCATGACAGACACATAAAGGATGACAACGGACCAGCACAGGACAGAGCACACTGGGAGAATAAACAGGGAAAGGAAACTAATGAACTGGGCAAGTGGGCAGGTGAACACAATGATAAATAATAGGATAACAAGGTGGGTGGGATAAGAAAATAGATAGGAGAGCACATGGTACAAAAACACAATACAAGCCATGTACTCACATAAAATAGGACTAGAACACTAAGCCGATCAGAGAAGTCATAAACCGTGTGTTTACATGAAACACAACACTAAAGCAGCCACAATGTATACACCAAGCCATGTTTGTTACACAACACAAAACAGTAAAACACGAGCACACAATAAATGAAGGGCATGTTCCATCCCAGCTCCAACCAAAACTGAAACCAACTAGACTTAGATGCTGAGAATAAAACAGCATGCCACGGACAAAACAAAGACAAACACCCAGACCTCGCGTAGCTAAGACATCAATTGTACAAAGACGAAGTCAGTCAATGACAGAAAATATTTGTGCTCAACCCAAAAAAACTCAAACTGAGCACAACATACTAGACAAGACGGGACTAGTGTCTGACAAAAGTTAACAAGACTGAAGTGGCAGAATCCAGACAGTTTATTCTTGTTTTGATGGCAGAGTCCAGACAATAGTCCTGACTTGTCATGAATGATGTACTCGGTTCGAGTTTACTTAGAGTTTACTACTTTTTTATATTTAAACAGAATGCAGGAGCATACTTCCCAAAAGGCATTGCAAAGATAGTAGCCTAGTGAGATGACTTGCCTTAAAGGGACTTTGATAATATTCTGTTGACGGTTTCTTTAGTGTTGGGCAGGAATTGCGTTGACTCAAATTCCTGTACTAATTGTGTGCATTTTGAAAATAGCAAATCAGTTTGAATAAATGCAGACAACACAATGAAAATTTAGAAGCCCGAAAGATTATTAGCAACAGTGTTAGTACTCTGTTGATAATAGTGTTCTTTTTTTTTTTTTTTTGGTTTTTAGTTTGTCCAACCTCCCTGTATTTGCGTGGTTTTCCTCCAGGTGCTCCGGTTTCCCCCACAGTCCAAACACATGCACTTTAAGTGAATTGAAGCTAAATTGGCAGTAGTGTGTGTGTGTGAATGCAAGAGTGTATGGGTGTTTCCCAGTGTTGGGTTGCGGCTGGAAGGGCATCTGCTCTGTAAAACATATGCCATATAAGTTGGTGGTTCAATCCGGTGTGGCGACCCCTGATTAATAAGGGACAAATCTGAAAAGAAAATGAATGAATGAATTATGTCCAGTTATTTGCCAAACATACCAAGTTATGGCCTTTGTAATATTTGTTCATTCATTTTCTTTTCAGCTTAGTCCCTTTATTAATCATAAACACTGCCGATTCCTAACTAGACACATAGATGCCTTAAGAAATAACACAGTTTATTGTATTTAACACATTTGTTTTAAGAGTATAATAACTGCTCATGGGTGAGCAATAGTCTTTTCTATTTTATGGAACACAAAGAAAAGGGGCATAACCTCAGTCCCCATAAATAATATTTTTACTTTATGTAAAAGAGGTCATATTTAAATTGGCAGTCTATAACAGGTTGTGTTGCTTTTAACACATCTGTTTTAAGAGTGTTAAACTGTGACATAAATGCCATGCTTAAACACATTTTCACTTTGCAAAAGCAGTAGCTGGACAGCAATTTACGCACCACTTCCCTTGTGAAACAACGTTTATTTTTACGTGTCTTTGCTTGAGTGTGTGACTACAAAAACTGAAACCTTACTCTGATGGTGAACTGGATGCTGGTTATAAATACAAAAGTACAGCCTTTTGCCAGTAAACTGTTTTTATTTTAGTTGTTCTTGTCGCTTTAGTGCGGTATACAAAATAACTTTATATTTGTTTTTAATTATTTATATTTATTTATTTTAGATATTTTTATGTTGAGGGAGATGACCTTATTATCCTTAAAACACACATAATGGCCTTGCATTGATCTTCGAAATCTTGTACTATTGCGTCGGACCCTGAGCCTCTGGTTTGCAGACAAAGATGTACATGATTCTTTTAGGAGAGGAATTCTCTATTGTTTAACAATAATCAGTTAACCAATTGATGTCATCTGGTCATCTTTGTTAGTGACTTCAGGGACCTCATATCGCCACTATCTGCACTTCGATTTAAAGGATTTTGAATAAGACATGCTGGAAAACATGTTACTGTTTTGTTTACTATGATGTGTATATCATAATGTATTCTTTTGAAAGTTAGTGATTGTTGAATGTAAACTTTTCTTAGAAATTCACTATTATATATTAACCCTAGGCATACATAGTCTAGTTCAGTGGTTGGCAGTAGTTCAGTTGCAAGTGGGGGTTGTGGGACAACGAGGGGAGGTCACTTGGTGATTTCCAAAAAAACAAATACATTTTTATTATTTAAATAATACATTAATACATTTAAACTATTTGTCCATTATCTACAGAAGACAAAAATAGTAGTTAATAGTTACATAAAAAAACAACAACATGTGAATAAAAAACTATCAGCGTTTCCATTTTTTTCCCATTGAATTGTGACCCCTGGGGTGATTACATTGTATTAAAGACACAGTAAATAGCATCAGATGCATTAGATTGATTTTATGGCACCAGGTTAAACATTCTGACACCTTTACAGTACTCACGTATATTAAAAATAAATACAATCTACAACTAAACATGGAGGTCTTCAAGTGGCATTCTTTGAAATTAAACGATTGGTGTGTGTGTGTGCCATTGCATGCAAGGTTTGTATATTTATAACAAATTTATATAACCTATTATAACCTATTGGACAACATAAAGTACTTTTGAGGCTTTTTTAGTCGAGAATGTAGTTGTTTAGTAACTATGCAGTTCATTTATAAGGATTGTGCCTATTTCTAAATATTTATAATTTCTGAGAGACGGCAGCCATTAAAGACGGTTGACATTAGCTGGGTCACAAATGGCACACTATACACTATGCACTCATGCACTATGTACTTATGCACTTACACACTCAACAACATAGTATATGTAGGTAGTGTCGTCCCAAATGGCACACTAATGTTTTTTTACTAAGCGGAAGTTCAAACCGTTTCCTTGATGATGTTTGACGGTTGCCAAATCAGTGAAATAAATGACCAAACTATCAAATAATACCTGCCATGAGTATAACCGCATTCACCATCGGGAGGCGCTATGCGCTCGCACTCTCGTAGGAGAATTTTGCTTTAACCATCCAAAATAAATAAAGTTATCAAACATGTGTGCCCGATAGCTCCACTCCTTCCGCTACGCGAGCAAACCTGCGGTCGTTGAGTGCTAAAGTGTCCATCATTACATGAGTTTTCAATGTGAACGCACTACTTACACTATTTATTCTACAAAATGGAGTAGAAAAGTGCATAAGTATGCGATTTGGGACGCAGCTACTGTCCATCCACAAGATGGCGCCAGGATCGCAAAATAAGCCCTTGCTTAGAATATTAAAACAGTGTGTTTTCTAACTACAGCTGATCAAATCATTATTAAACTGGTAAGTGAAATTCTAAGTCGCTCTCTCTCTTTTGTATAGATTGCAACTATGCAGTTTATTTATAAGGACAGTGCCTATTTCAATACAGTTACTTTCCTATCCCGGTTCTCAACAGTGTTATTCAGAGACCTCACCCCCGAACACCCCCTCCCCCTGTAAGAAACACTGTAAGAAGATAAATCTGTAGACGGAGGGCATGTCAAGTTCAGCCTTATAATTTTAAAATGTGAGCAAAATCACCTATTTTGTTATCACTTTATACATTACGCTTGAGAATCATCCAAACACTAGCTCTAAAGTGATGTTGGTGAATTAGTAACGGCTTCTGCTGTTTTGACATCAGCTGCAGATGCAAATGAATGGCGGAAGTAAGTAGTTCGTAATACAAAAGGGTTTTTAGACTCTCCGTGTTTGATTTTCTTTTTTATTTACACGATTGTGCCGTCGAACTGTTGTATAAACGCAATATCACACTATATGGCTGTATATCAGCACTGGTGGGACACTAATGCACTATCGCACACCTCCCACCAGTGCTGATATACAGCTATAATATATATATATATATATATATATATATATATATATATATATATATATATATATATATATATATATATATATATATATATATATATTAAGGGTGTAACGATACGCGTATTCGTATTGAACCATTCGGTACGAGACTTTCGGTTCAGTAAGCGTTACAAGCCGAACGATTCGATTCAGACTAACATCTAAAAAGATAAAAGAGAATAGGTACAAAATATAACAACAACAACGCTCAACATGGCATCCCAAATGAAGTGGCAGACAACATGCTGCCTTCCCCGCTGTCCCATCGCTTTTGAACTCAGAATATCACTTTATTAAAGCATGCCAAATCTTGCTGCCTTCTGTGTCAGCCTGCTCGTGCTGGCTGCGCCCCCGTTGCCCTAGCAACCCAACACAAAACAGCCAATCTCAATAACCTGTTCACATATCACCACACCTGCCCACCTCAAAACAAAACTCCAGTCAGGCACGCGCTACACTAGCTCGCAAAATGGCTAGTAACATTAATGTAATCCCAGACATCCCAAGTCTCCCGGAAGTTTCGGTAGTCTTCCGCAAATGCATAGAGACTCCCGGTTGCCCACCAACGAATGATAATCTCCCCCGCGTCCTTAAATATGTCGCACACCCCTCTCCACCGCATCCCTCCAGCTCTTCAGGAACGTTGGGCACAACTCACCCCCGTCGCTCAGGTACATTGAATGCACACACCTCCACCACTCTTCAGATATGTCGTGCACCATCACCGCCACCAACGGAGTGGTGGAAAAAAACAATGACATTGCTATGACAGTAAGCTATTTTAGCAGTAATATTTGAGCATATCAACTCATTTACACTGACATCACGGAATCAGTAACTGGAACACCATTCAGACAGGCAATTCCTACAGATTTGAACAGGGCAAAACAAATCACCAAGGTGATCGGTACATTTATAGCTCTGGATATAAGAGACCTTAATTAGTAGTGGAAATTTTGAGTTTTAAGAAAATGTTAAATGTAATAGAGCCCCGTTACATTATTCCTTCATAAGCCCATTTCAGTCAGATAATTCCTGCTTTCAGATCCACTAAAATGGCAGGTGACAGTCAAATCAAGCAGATCTGTGCTGTCTGAAGAAAAGGTGGACACTCATCTTTCTGAAAATAAAAAAATACTTAAAATAGATTAAAACTGAGTTCCATATAAAAACTATATTGTTCTTTTCTTTTTATTTGTTTAACTACTACAATTATTTTTTATAGGAAGCTTTTTGGTTTTGAGTATAAAGAAAGATTTGTTTTATTTGCTGCTAAGCAGAAACCCCGGAAGTATAGCTCTATCACTGTTTAAAGTAAAAGAAAAAAAAACAAGATCATACTTTTATGATGTTTGATTTAATTTTTTTTATGTATTAAAACTGAGAAATCCTCTTGGCTTTTTTCTTTTTTTGCTGTATCGAAAACATATCGAACCGTGACACCACTGTGTTGTATCGAACAGAACCGTGATTTTTGTGAACCGTTACACCCCTAATATATATATATATATATATATATATATATATATATATATATATATATATATATATATATATATATATATATATATATAATGTTTGCAATAGCAAGTACTTTCTCAGCTATAATAATCAATGCAGCAGCAGCATAGCAGATCTATGCCACCAAGACCAAACTCATGCCATATCAGTGGCGCCCCCAGAAAATTTTCTTAGGGGTGGCCAGAAGAGGCCGCACCAAATCTTGGGGTGGCACACCAAAAAAATATATAAATTCAGTGTAATTTTATTTGTTGTTTCTGGTAAATGAAATAATATTGTTTTAATTCATTTATTAATTAGTCTTGAAATATTGCAGGGCAACGCGGTGGCGCATTAGGTAATGCTTTCGCCTCACAGCAAGTAGGTTGCTGGTTCGAGCCTTGGCTGGGTCAGTTGGCGTTTCTGTGTGGAGTTTGCATGTTCTCCCCACGTTTGCGTGGGTTTCCTCCGCGTGCTCCGGTTTCCCCCGCAGTCCAAAGACATGCGCTATAGGTGAATTGGGTTGGCTAAATTGTCTGTAGTGTATGAGTGTGAATGAGTGTGTATGGATGTTTCCCAGAGATGGTTTGCAGCTGGAAGGGCATCCGCTGCGTAAAACATGTGCTGGATAAGTTAATTCCGCTGTGACGACCCCTGATTAATAAAGGGACTAAGCCGAAAAGAAAATGAATGAATGAAATATTGAAATTTTTTCCTTGAAACAATTCAGCAAGTACATGTGCAAACCAAATAAAAATCAATATTTTGTTTAAAAACACTTTACATATATATATATATATATAAATAACTTTTCAGTTATTTTCACATAATTTTATTGTACAGAATACAGTATATGCCATGTCTAAAATTAATGAAGATTAATGAGTTAATTAATAAAACAAACAAATGAACAAACTGAACAAAAGGCATTACCATATACACACACACACTCACTATACAGACCCTAATAATATCATTTATCCATATCCCTTTTTGAGCCACAAATTTATTAATGCAGCTTCTTCTATTGATGTATCTTCAGGTAAATATTAAATTGCCATTGCTGTCTATTGAAAGTGTGTGCCTACTGTCAACAATGATCGGGTAGGGCAGTGGCGGTTCTAGTTTAAATGACACCCTGAGCGAACCACCCCATACACCCCCACCTCCCTTAAATTGTTAGATTTTTATTCAATAAATATAATTCTTTTTTTTATATTTATTCTAAATAAATACATATATTATTAATATTACTATACATTTATTATTCTAAATAAATAACAGTAATCAATCCTAAATGTATGGAAGCCCGTTCCCACCACTGAATAAAAAAAAATATATATAAAAATTAATTGGAAAAAAAAACTTTAAAAAAAAAACTTAAAAAAAAAAATTAAGTCTGAATTATGAGTTATAAAGTCGCAATTCTGAGTTATAAAGTCAGAATTCCGAGTTATAAAGTCAGAATTGCAAGTTATAATGTCATAAATGAAGTGTTAAAGACTCTTTCTTTAGGATCTCTGCTTGTGATGTGGTATGGATTCGCAGCCCAGTTTACCAATAAAGGCCAGGAATACACAGTATTTGGTTGACACGTTTACTGAACTGAAATATAAACTAATACAACCCTTTTAGTTTTAGCCCTTTTTAATGTCCATGTACGATATGTCTGCAGCTCAAGTACACCACACGAGGGCACTCTTGCAATATGAAACAAATAACAGCTGCGACAAAATGTAAATCATATAATTGTTACACATATAATAGATAAATAATATAGAAATCCTAATTGTAGACTTTTGGAGGAATCACACAAGCTATAGCTAGTTTCAGGCGCTCTTGTTTATTGCTTTATAATTTAGACCAAATGGTAATAAAAAACAAATCCATACGAATAAATAGACAGTCTAGTTCAACTATATATTTCCTTTCTGAAAGCGTGATAAACAATAAAAAGTCAGATATAGGCTTTATGTTGTGATTATGAGCTAATGTGCATGTGTCTTTAAAACTCCAGGCCAGTCGGCATAAAAGGAAACTAATTTCCAACTCGGAATTCTGACTTAATAACTCGCAATTCTGACTTTATAACTCGCAATTCTGACTTAATAACTCGCAATTCTGACTTTATAACTCGGAATTCTGACTTAATAACTCGCAATTCTGACTTAATAACTCGCAATTATGACTTTATAACTCAGAATTCTGACTTTATAACTTGGAATTCTGACATAATAACTCGCAATTCTGACTTTATAACTCGGAATTTTGACTTTATAACTCAGAATTCTGACTTTATAACTCGCAATTCTGACTTTATAACTCGGAATTTTGACTTTATAACTCAGAATTCTGACTTTATAACTCGCAATTCTGACTTTATAACTCGGAATTTTGACTTTATAACTCAGAATTCTGACTTTATAACTCGCAATTCTGACTTTATAACTCGGAATTTTGACTTTATAACTCAGAATTCTGACTTTATAACTCGCAATTCTGACTTTATAACTCGGAATTTTGACTTTATAACTCAGAATTCTGACTTTATAACTCAGAATTCTGACTTTATAACTCAGAATTCTGACTTTATAACTCGCAATTCTGACTTAACTCAGAATTCTGACTTTATAACTCTTTAAATTTTTTTTAAGTTTTTTTTTTTTTTTACTTATTTTTATTTTTTCCAAATAATTTTTTTTTTTTTATTCAGTGGCGGGAACAGGCTTCCATAGGGTTCACAGCGCAAGAGTGGTGTGTATTTTATCGGCATGCATATAAACAACCGGGAATCACACCGGAGTACGTGAGGCACACAGGAGTGTGTGAGGTGAGGTGCACGGGAATGGTTTTCTGCGCGCATGCGTCAGTTTGCTTTCACCAGCGTTGAACCAGCGCTGAGAGGTAGTGAATCAGCTATGTCAGTGGCACCAACAATAATTTAGTGGCTGCATTTTATTTATTTATTTATTGAAATATTGTATTGAAATATTTAAATGAATAATGTCAACAGCAAAATCATATTGGGGTGGCCACATGGGGTGGCCAGAGTTTGGGGGCGCCCCTACATATACAGAATCAGAAAGAGCTTTATTGCCAGGTATGTTCACACATACGAGGAATTTGTTTTCGTGACAGAGCTTCTACAGTGCAACAGGATTACAGAGACAGGAAAAAAAACAGATAATAAATATATATTTTTTTAAATTACAAGTAAGTAGTGAATGCAAATATACAGATTGACAAGTGTATGTACATGTTTATTACTATATACAACGTTATATGTGCAGCTGTTATGTGCAAATTGGCATGTAAAGTGTGTTGTTAAATAAGTGTATATGTGTATAAAAGTGTATGGCAAGTAGTGATGTTGGTTCCACAATTATTATCATCAAGTGTTCATGAAATGGATTGCCTGAGGGAAGAAACTGTTTCTGTGTCGGGCTGTTCTGGTGCGCAGTGCTCTGTAGCGTCGACCAGAAGGTAAAAGTTTAAAGAGGCAGTGTGCTGGGTGTGAGGGGTCCAGAGTGATTTTGGCAGCCCTCCTGCTCACTCTGGATAAGTACAGTTCTTGGGGAGTAGGAAGGGTTGTATCAGTGATTCACTCAGCAGTCCGAACTATTCGACGTAGTCTTTGGAGGTCGTATTTAGTAGCTGAGCTAAACCAGACAGTTATTGATGTGCAGATGACTGATTCAATGATGGAGGTGTAGAACTGTTTCAGCAGCTCCTTTAGGATGTTGAACTTGAACTCAGCTGACGAAGAAAGTACAGCCTCTGTTGAGCTTTTTTGACAATGGAGTCAATGTGAGTGTCCCACTTCAGGTCCTGAGAGATGGTGGTGCCCAGGAACCTGAATGACTCCACTGCTGCCACAATGCTGTCCATTATGCTCAGTGGGGGGAGAGCAGGGGGGTTTCTCCTGTCCACTATCATCTCCACTGTTTTGAGTGTGTTGTGCTCCTGGTTGTTGTGACTGCACCAGACAGCCAACTCCTTAACCTCCTGTCTGTACGCAGACTCATCACCGTCCTGAATAAGGCCGATAAGTGTGGTGTCGTCTGCAAACTTCAAGAGCTTCACAGAGGAGTCTTTTGAAGTGCAGTCATTCGCATACAGGGAGAAGAGCAGTGGGGAGAGGACACACCCCTGCTGGGCACCAGTGCTGATTGTGCGGATACTAGATGAGAATTTTCCCAGCTTCACCAGCTGCTGCCTGTCTGTTAGGAAGCTGTTGATCCACTGACAGACAGAGGTGGGCACAGAGAGCTGAGTTAATTTGGGCAGGAGAAGTTTTGGGATGATAGTGTTAAACGCCGAGCTGAAGTCAACAAACAAGATCCTCACATAGGTCCCTGGTCTGTCTAGGTGTTGCAGAACATAATGCAGTCCCATATTTACTGCATCATCCACAGACCTGTTTGCTCTGTAGGCAAACTGAAGAGAGTCCAGTGAGGGTTCAGTGATGTCCTTCAGGTGGGCCAGCAACAGTTTTTTAAAAGACTTTATGACCACAGATGTTAGTGCCACCGGTCTGTAGTCATTTAGTCCTGTAAGTTTGGGTTTCTTTGGGATGGGGATGATGGTGGAGCGTTTGAGGCAGGAGGGCACTTCACACCGCTCCAGTGATCTGTTGAAGATCAGGGTGAAGATGGGGGCCAGTTGGTCAGCACAGGATTTTAAACAGGCTGGTGTTATAAAATCTGGGCCTGGTGCTTTTTTTCTCTTCTGTTTCCGGAAGACCTGGCGCATCTCATCTTAGTTGAACTGAACTGCAGGCATGGGGGAGGCGGGGGGTGGTGGAGGTGTTAATGGTGGCGTGAAGAGCAGTTCAGAGTGGGTGTGGGGGGTTTTCTCAAACCGGCAGTAAAACTCATTCAGGTTGTTTGCAAGTCGTTCATTGTCTACAGTGCTGGGGGATGGTGTCTTGTAGTTTGTGATGTTTTTCAGACTTTTCCACACAGATGCTGAGTCGCTGGAAGAGAACTGACTCCTTAGTTTCTCAGAATATTTCCTTTTTGCGACTCTGATCTCCTTTTTAACAGTGTGTATTTGGCCTGCATATACAAGGCCCTATCCCCATTCCTGTAAGCAACCTCCTTGGCCTGACGTAGCTGTCTGAGTTTTACAGTGAACCATGGTTTGTCATTGTTGTATGTGAGTTGAGTCCTGGTAGGAATGCACACCTCTTCACAGAAACTGATATAAGATGTTACAGTCTCTGTGAGCTCATCCAGATCGTTCGCAGCAGCTTCAAAAACACTCCAGTCAGTGAGGTCGAAACAGGCTTGTAGATCCCGTTCTGTTTCGTTAGTCCATCTTTTCACAGATCTTATTACAGGTTTGGCTGTTTTCAGTTTCTGCCTGTAGGTTGGAATGAGATGAATCAAACAATGGTCAGAGTGTCCCAAAGCTGCTTGTTGGACGGAGCGGTATGCATCCTTTATTGTAGTATAGCAGTGATCCAGTATATTACTGTCTCTTGTGGGACATGTAACATGCTGTCTATATTTTGGCAGTTCACGGGATAGTTTTGCTTTGTTTAAATCCCCGAGAATGATTAAATCGGAGTCCGGGTGTTGTTGCTCTATCACCGTGATCTGATCAGCTAGTTTCTGTATCGCCAGGCTCGCATGCGCGTGCGGAGGAATGTAAACACTGACGAGGATGAAAGAGCAGAACTCACACGGGGAGTAAAAAGGCTTACAGTTAATAAACAGTGCTTCGAGATCTGGACAGCACATCTTCTTTAAAACTGTTACATCTGTACACCACCTTTCATTGATGTAAAAGCACGTCCCGCCACCGCGCGATTTCTGCGTTGATTCTTCGTCGCGATCCGCTCTGAACAGCTGAATATATACATATTCATAACCATAATAAATTAGAAGGAAACATACTAAAAAAAATCTGTTTTGTAATTTTCCTGCTCTGGTTTTGCACTGACTGCATCCTAAAGCCTGTTTCACACCGCAAGCATCAGCAGCGCATGAGCAGAGCGTGAGTAGCGCGTGTTTTTTCAGCATCCATTTTAACAGATTAGAGCTTTCATACCGCACGCAGCAGCGGCGCAATAGTGCGAGGTGTAAGCGTCGCTGAAGCAGCAGTGCCGTGATAGTTTCGGCGCGGAGATTATTTTTGCCACGCTGCTCACGCTCAATTAAAGTGACAGTGCATTGATAATGACCAAAACACATTGAATGACAGTAGAAAGTAGCAATTAAATAGCAAATAAATGTGTTAATAATATCCACTGATTTATATATAGTCAATCAAATTAACTTAAACGACTAAAAACAGCAACAAACATTTATTAGGCCCGAACGACAAAACGAAATGTAAAACAATTTTAGTATCTGTTTTGCTTAAGTGGCACACTAGTGTTGCAGGAGAGGGGAAATAGAAAGTGGCCGCTTTAAAACTGCTATTTACAGGAGTTGTAGTCCATAGCGTAGTGTATTGCCGGTAATGTAGTTCGAGACGCATGCTGGATGATGTGAGCTCACCGTGTGCTGTGCAGCTGAAGCAGAGGAAGAAAGTTTTATTCGGCTTTGTTTTATGTTTACTAAAGTTATTCCACCCGGGATCTGTTTTGCACTGTGAACCTGACAACACGATAAGTAAAAGAAGGGCATGCATTGATTACTTTTGTCCATCTCATCCTTTGCACGAGTTGTTACTCTGCCGCTGGACATTACTGAAGCGGAGAAAGTAACACTAGTTTGATCATGTATAAATATCATTATAACTATATTATATAAATATTATTAAATCTATGGGCCTACATCATCCTGACAATCAAAAAACCAAATGACATGATATCACAGGCGATTGTCTGAGTGCACCAGACATGAATGACACTCCTCATATAGCTTGAGAAGCATACAGCACTGTATGATCTATATCATTTGTAAAATAAAGACTTGCAGGTAAAAGAAACAGCATAGGAGGAGGTTGCCGTGAGCCTTGGTGTTTTGACACTTGTTGCAACTGAAGTCACATTGCAGAAAAATGTCTGAAATCTTCAGACACTGTCAGAATCTCATCAAAGAGAAGATTTAATCGCAATGGCCTTTAGGTAGCTTGCAGTGAACATGTCAAACCAATCATCAAGGACCACAGATTTTAGCCTAGAATTACATTAATCTTTTTTAACATTTCCCGAATCTGGCTAAAATCATACAGTGTGAGTAAGGCTTTTAGAGAGTTTCTTTTAAATAGTGTATATATACTTTAAGCAAAATCAACTTGTTAATGTGTAATTGTATGAAAATATGGTTGATGTGCTAGATAGCTGTTTTCTGAGCGGATTCTCACTCTTACATCTCAGATCTGCAGCTTGCTGCCCATACCTGATCAACTAGCTCAATATGCAAAGCATTGTGATACAAACACTGTAGTGAAGTTCCACTACATTCAAGATTTTAGCTGGCTGAGGTGGCCAAATATGGATCTGATTTCGGTTAGAAAATCAAGAGAGGAGAAGAGATTCTTGATGATGAGCATTTATTTTCTCTCTTGAATATGCAGGTGAGGAATTCATCGGAGATATTGCTAAGAATAGTCTACAAAATGATATAAAGAGAAATACTTTACAAAAATATTTGTCTAACATTTGTGTCTTATTGTACTAACACACTGAGAAATATCAACCAACATAATACAAAATATACATGACAAAGTCTGAATTTCCGCCTGTAATAACAATGAAATGAACTGAAATTTAATAGTACACAAAATAACAGGGTACTAAAAACCGTTATGTAAATAAACACTCGCGGCATTCGCACGTAACATTTGCGTGGAGGGCGATGAATCAGCAAATTAGATCGACAAATTACGGCTGAAATAAACAGTAAAAATCAATTGTCATAAACACTAGAAATGACCAATAACATGCATGACATATAGCAATCAGAACCAAACATATATATGAACTCTATAACATAATAACATATATCTTAATAACATAAACGCATTATGCAGAGCATAACCTGTAGCATATACAATGATTGACAGTCAGCACGTACTGGTGTGCATCATGTAAATCTATCCGTGCGTGAAACAATTACTAAACTTAAGCTCCTAGGACAGGCTTTCTGACACACACTGAGGTTATAGGTTTGAAGGCAGCATACATGATTTCCTTTAAATTATGTTTAACCTATTCACACAAAAATGTATGTGCGTCACTGTCACCTCACAATGACCACACCACATAAATTTGGTAACAGTGCCACCTAAATCTTCAAAAGTTATAAACCATAGATTTATGTAATCATTGTTTTCTTGGTTTTATGATATTTTAAGCAAAATAAACGTCGAATATATCCAGAACTCATTGTTTCACTTAATCTGAACCTCTCTGTCGAGTTTGCTGCTATGGCCTCTGGACTGCTTTGTTCATTCTGCCTCTGGACTGCTTTGCTCAATGTGTAATTGTATGAAAATCTGAGGTGTCACGGTGGCGTAGTGGGTAGCATGATCGCCTCACAGCAAAAGATTGCTGGTTTGAACCTCGGCTGGGTCAGTTGGCATTTTAGTGTGGAGTTTGCATGTTCTCCCTGTGTTCTCGTGGGTTTCCTTCAGGTGCTCCGTTTTCCCCCACAGTCCAAAGACATGCGGTATAGGTGAATTGACTAAGCTAAATTGTCAGTAGTGTATGAGTGTTAATGCAAGAGTGTATGGATGTTTCCCAGTGTTGAGTTGCGGCTAGAAGGGCATCCGCTGCATAAAACGTGCTGGATAAGTTGGAGGTTCATCCCACTGTGGTGACCCCTAATTTATAAATAGAATAAGCCGAAAAGAAAATGAATGTATGAAAATTTGGTTGATATGCTAGAGAATTGTTTTGCTGAGCTGAGTCTCGCTCTTACATCTCAAATCAGCAGCTTGCCTCCTATGACTGAGCATATAGCTCAATATGCTTAACAATGTGTTACAAACACAGAGGTGGTAGCTTTAAAACCAGCATAGAGCCACATTCCTGACTATTATTACTGACTACATATCCTGTTTGAAATATGTTTATGCATGTTGACACCAAATTTTATGTGTCATTGTCACCTGAGCATTGAGCACACCACATAAATGCCAAATTTACACCTCAGATCCGCAACTTCCTACCCATGCTTGATCAACTAGCTCAGTGAGCTACAATGAGATTGTAGATATGAAGCCAGCATAGAGTACATTTACATTTAGTCATTTAGCAGATGCTTTTATCCAAAGCGACTTACAAATGAGGACAAGGAAGCAATTTACACAACTATAAGAGCAGCAGTGAAAAAGTGCTATAGACAAGTTTCAGGTGTGTAAAGTCTAAGAAGCAAAGCATTAGTAATGTATTTTTTTTTTTTGAGAGAGAGAGAGTACAGTTAGTGGTATAGCCAGAGAGGCAGTTAAGATTAGGAAGGATAGTGGAGACTAAATAGTTGAGTTTTTAGTCGTTTCTTGAAGACAGCAAGTGACTCTGCCGTCTGAAGCAGCTGAAGAGGTTTGATAGAATTAGCTGGAAGCCCGGCTAGTAGAGAGTTGCAATAATCCAGTTTGGAGAGAACAAGAGCTTGAACTATGAGTTGAGCTGCATGTTCAGATAGGAAGGGTCGGACCTTTCTGATGTTATAGAGTGCGAATCTGCAAGATGATGATCTTTCATCCAGTGTGAAATGTCTGACAGGCAGGCTGAGATGCGAGCTGGAACAGAGGGATCAGGGTGAAAAGAGAGGTATAACTGGGTATCATCAGCATAGCAGTGGTAGGAAAATCCATGTTTCTGGATGACTAGTCCTAAAGATGTCGTGTAGATGGAGAAGAGAAGTGGCCCAAGAACAGAGCCCTGAGGTACCCCAGTGTTTAGATGCTGTAGGTTGGACACCTCTTCCCTCCAAGACACCCTGAATGACCTGTCAGAGAGGTAAGATCTGAATCATTTAATAACAGTGCCTGCAACGCCCAATGACTCAAGTGTAGATAGCTGGATCTGGTGGTTTACAGTGTCAAAAGCAGCTGATAAATCCAGCAAGATGAGGACAGATGATTTAGAGTCTGCTTTAGCTAGTCTGAGATCCTCCACGACCGAGAGCAGGGCAGTCTCAGTTGAGTGGCCTTTCTTAAAGCCAGATTGCTTGTTGTCCATGAGGTTGTTTTGAGTAAGAAAGTCCAGGACTTGATTAAACACTACTTTCTCCAAAATCTTGGCCATGAATAGAAGCATTGGTATCCCGGTCGGTAGTTTTCAAGTAGCGTTTGATCCAGGTTGGGTTTCTTTAGCAGTGGGGTTACCCTAGCCTGCTTAAATGAAGTAGGGAATACACCAGAGTCAAGAGATGTGTTAATTATGTGAGTCAGTGTTGGTATGACTGCAGGAGAAATGGCTTGCAAGAGATGAGAGGGAATGGGATCAAGCGGACAGGTGGTTGCATGGCTAGATAGTACGAGATTGGACACCTCAGACTCAGAGATCTGGGAAAAAGAGGTGAGTGTGTGTGGTGTATCTTGCGTGTTTGTTGTAGATGCAGCAAATTGAGCACTGATTTTTGCAGTTTTGGTGCAAAAGAATGTAGCAAAGTCATCAGTAGTGAGTGTGGAGGATGCGGGTGGAGGAGGAGGAGAGAGGAGGGAGGAAAATGTTTTAAAAAGTAAGCGAGGATTGGTGGCACTGTTGACTTTCAGACGGAAGTATGTCTGCTTTGCAGAAGTAACCTCAGCCGAGAAAGAGGACAGAAGAGTTTGGTATGTTATGAGCTGTTCAGGATTTTTAGTTTTTCGCCAAATTCTCTCTGCAGCCTGAGGTTGAGTCATGCTCACGGAGAACATCAGAGAGCCAGGGTGCAGGAGGACTGGCACGAGCTGGCCTGGATGTAAGAGGACATAGTCTGTCTAGACAAGATGCTAGTGTGGAGCAGAGTGTATCAGTGGCACTGTTCGTATCAAGTGCAGAGAGTTTGCAAGATGGAGGAAGAGAGTCTGAAACAATGGTGCATAGTCTGTTGGGTGAGAGAGAGCGTAGGTTTCTGCGAAAGGCAACTAGCGTTGGTGTGTGTTGCGGCTCAGGAGTAATGTGGATGTTGAGAGACAGAAGGAAATGATCCGATGTTTGTAGTGGAGTTACTAGTGTTTGATCAGCGAAGCAATGTCGAGTGTAAATAAGGTCTAGCTGATTACCTGATTTGTGAGTAGCAGAAGTAGGTGCTCTTTTGAGGTCAAAAGAGGCAAGCAGAGTCTGGAAGTCAGCAGCTTGAGGTCTTTCAATGTGAATGTTGAAGTCACCTAGCACCAACAAGGGAGTGTCATAATCAGAAAAAGATGAGAG
This sequence comes from Danio aesculapii, assembly GCF_903798145.1. Lineage (NCBI taxonomy): Eukaryota > Metazoa > Chordata > Actinopteri > Cypriniformes > Danionidae > Danio > Danio aesculapii. The sequence continues at coordinate 25,992,233 of NC_079440.1, read as the reverse complement.
AAGAACATCCAGTTTATCTAAGAAGTGACCTAATGTACCCGGTGGGCGGTAGATGACAACCACATTTATGTGGAAGGGGTGGATAATGGTGACTGCATGGAATTCAAAGGAGCTGATTTTTGGCAGGGACGGTCTCTGAGTGAATTTCCATTCTTTGGAAATCAGTAGTCCAGTCCCACCCCGTCTCCCTGTCTGACGAGGAGTGTGGGAAAAAGAGAAATTAGTAGAAAGAGCTGCATGTGTAGCAGTGTCCTCCGGTCTCAACCAGGTCTCAGTCAGAGCCATGAGATTATAGTCAGAATGAGTGGCTATGGAGGTAATAAAATCTGCCTTGTTAACAGCAGATTGACAATTTCAGAGGCCCATGGAGAGAGAGAGTTGTGAAATAGAAGATACATGAATTGATCGAAGGTTGTGAGGGTTGCGCCTGCAGCGTACCTCCCGTGCTTTGTGAGTGTTAGTAACAACAGGAATTAGTAAACACATAATAAAAGTGCAAGGAAAACAATAATGAGTGCAGAGATAAAGTAAAATAATAAAGTAAAAAGTACTCAAGTGCTTTGTCGGTGTCTTTGCTCGGTGGAGTCGCGCAGGTAGAGTCGATGGTCTTTACTCTCGTCGGTCTTAGTCGCGCAGGTAGAGTCGATGGTCTTTACTCTCGTCGGTCTTAGTCGCGCAGGTAGAGTCGATGGTCTTTACTCTCGTCGGTCTTAGTCGCACAGGTAGAGTCGATGGTCTTTACTCTCGTCGGTCTTCACACGAGGCGGTCTTCACACGAGGCTGCCGCGACCGCTGCCGCGGGTGGGGGGGGGTGGACGTCTGGCTCGACACACAAGCTCTTACAGTAACCAAGGAAACAGTGGTAAACTTTCTAGTACCGTACACAGATAGCTGAAAACAAGTTTAAATGTCCTACAACCATACACAACCAGCTGAAAAGAAGTCTAAGTGTTCTCTAATTAAACACAGCAACTGAAAACAAGTCTAAATGTACGGTGTTGCTCTCGATGCTTAAGTGCTTCTCGATGCTAAAGTAGCATTTATGAGTTTCTTTAAATTATGTTTATACCTATTCACACCAAACTGCTAGCTAGCTAGCTACTAGCAACTGTTGATTAAACGAGGAAGGACGTCGAAGTTTGACAGACTAATGTAACGCCAGTACTTAGGCTGTCTAATTGTGGACAAACATTGTGTGTGTGAACGCAATAAAAGTTCAGCACTGGCTCGAGTTGTATCCATCGTACTTGCCCCGAAACCCTTCCAGTGGGGAGTTTATTGAGGTACAGTGAGTAACTCGGTAAAAACTGGACAGTTATAAACCTCTATCAGAGCCGTGCTGGAGGTTCACGGACGTCGAGCGGAGGATAAACGGATGTCATCGGGATCAGAGATCCGTATTCTGAGGAGAAAACAAGCCAAATACCAACGGGGCCGTTAAAGGACTAAACAGTTTATACAACCGTGAGTAAAACTGTGTGGATGATAATAGCTGCGGTGCTAATAAAGCAAAGATTAGCCGCGACTGTTGAACGGAACTTTTAAGTCGGCTATTTGAACAATTCTGAGTCGAATCTTCTGAACGAGTCTTTTGAACCGATTCTTCCGAACGAGTCTTTTGAACCGATTCTTCTGAACAAATCTTTTGCTAAAACTGTGATTTAAGTGATTCTGAGCACCGGGATAATAACAAAAAGGAACAAAATGGCAGATGATAAACCAGATCTGGAGAGTTTAAAGCGAAAACGCTCAAATGCACAACGGACCTTCACAACTAGAATAAACCGCCTCGAAGTTAGTGCTGGCCGTTTACGTGAAGTTGAACTGTCTGAAGAATTAGTGAAATTAAAGGACGATTATGACAAGCTTCTTGATGCCAGTAATGAGTATGTTGATGCACAAAGCCAGATAGACCCTACAAGCAAAGACAGTGAGTCGCGGGACGCTTTGGTGAAACGAGATGCTAATGAGCAAAAATTCCTTGAAACTGAGGGCAAAATCATGGAATTACTGTGGGCTAAATATGCAGAGCCTGACATAGATGCTCTTGTGGCACAGTTCAAGTCCGCTTTTGATCGAGCTGAAGCAATCGACACAAGTGAAGTGCCATGGACACAGCAAAAGGTCGAGAGTGGTAAACTGGATAGAAAGCTCCGTGAACTCAAGGAGGCTGTGTATACTTGGAGGGATTATCGGCCACATGGAAGAAATAAATGGACGCTCTTTTTATCACTGAGGGAGGATAAAGAGCAACTTATGCACGGGTGGACATACGGACATGAGGATGCGGTCATGAGGAGGAATGGTGCAGAAATAAAAGTTAATGATGAGGAGGCAGAGGTTGATGATGAGGAAAGCGATGACGCGGTCAGTGGGCATGTTTTTTAATGGAAAGTGACAACCCTACAGCTGCAAGTAGTATTACCTATACCCAGCCAGCAAAACATGCTATTGCTACCCCTCCTGTGAACGATTAGTCTGCTGGTGTTAGCTTTGCTTTGCCTCCAACACCGGCCCACACACCACAACTGTTGGGCGATCAGGCTGCTCCACCTGTTGATCTCAGAATGGAACAATCCAATAACGTGCCACATAGTAGCCCTGGTTTGTATGCTAGTGGTGAAAACAGCTTTCAGTGGGCTAGACCAAAGATAAGACTCACACCCATAAGCTTACCGAAATTCTCCGGGGACAGGAGAGGTTATTGGCGGTGGAAGGCTGAATGGGAAAGTATTCAGACGCAAGCAGAACCTACGGGGTCGAGGGAATGCAAAAAACTTCACTTACTGGACAGTATAAGTGAGCCTGTAAAAAGTGAACACAGGCTGGTGCACTGCAGGGATGCGAATGATATCTTCAGAGAATTGGAGGACCGTTATGGCAATAAAGCACAAACAGCTGAAGAGATCGTGTTGGAGCTCCAATCACAGCCTGCTGTAAAGAATCATCAGCCACGAGAAACATTGGAGCTGATTTTAGCAGTTGAGAGGGCAGTAGTAGACCTCACTGACCTGGGGTGTGAAGACGCAGTGCGAAATCAACTGGTGATTCGTTCTTTGGAGAGTAAGCTCCCCGATGTAATGAAAAGAGAGTGGCTCATGTGTATGAGAAACCCTGCGAGCAACATCCATCCTGGAAACCGTTTTGACAGGCTTTTGATGTTCCTGGAAGACCACAAATCGTTGCTTGTGAGGCTGGAGCAGTTGTTACCCAGCAAACAATGGCTTTCTAATACTCCTGAAAGGTCAAGTCACCGGGAGAAACCATGTGACAGATGGAGGGAGAAAAAGTCATTCACTAAGACTTCAGCGAGGGAAATTAAAAGGGATTCCAAGCAATTACCATGTGCCTTGTGTGGTGATGGGGATCACGGAGGCAAACTGTTTCGTTGTAAAACTTTCAGAAAAGCCAATCTATTAGAAAAGAAATCTCAAGCGAAAAGGATAAAAGCATGCATGAAGTGCTTGGATGTTCACGGAGTCGAAAGTGACTGTACTTCAAAGTTTCTCTGTCGAAAAGAACAGTGTAAGAAAGGCGACACTTCAGCAGACCACCACTACTTCCTTTGCCCTAGAGCATCAGCAAAGAGGGACGCCACTAAGATGGAAAACAAAGTAGAGGAAATGAAAGAACTCGAGGTCCGACAGAGGAGCAAGAAGCTGTATTCACTGGGTTGGGGTTGACTCCCCACCAGTTGGAGGCTGTCCGTAGAGCTTGTACTAACAAGGCAGTATCAGCAGTATGTTCTGGAAAGAGTCTGATAGAACAGAGTGGCTTAAAAGAACACCCAGTCCTAATGATGATCGTACCTGTCACAACAAAGAGAGGAGACAGCCTTGGAGCTTTAGTCGATCTCGCTTCTGACACGAATTACATCACACACCAGGCTGCGGAGAGGCTCGGACTGGATGGTGAACCGATCTCACTTGTCGTGTATGGTGTTGGTACAATGAAGGTGAAAATTGATACAAGAAGGTATCTCGTAAAAATAAAAGTGTGGACCTCCCGTGGTACCCTCAAGCTCCACGAGATGATTTGCTATGGAATGGAAGACATTGCCAGGGTGGATAAAGTGGTTAAATCTGAACGGCTAGAGGAATTTTTCCCTGGAGTGAAGCCTGGAGAATTGGCTCGCCCTAAAAAGATTGATTTATTAATCAATACTCGTGAAGGCCGATTAGCCCCACAAAGACTGCAAAGGGTCGGCTATCTAGTGTTGTGAGATGGTCCTTTAGGCAAGATAGTGAGTGGTGTGCACCCGGACCTCTTTGAAGAAGTGGAGGTGGCGGCATGGCTGTCAAAGACGCACTTTGCTCATTCAATGAGGACCATAGCTGTCAAAATTGAAGAACACTTTGTGGGGAGGCAAGAAGATTGTTTGGAGCAAGAAAACAAAGTAGGTGTTCGGACGACAGCAGCATGCAATAAAGAGATATTTGAGTGGCTAAAGTGGGATAGCATCGGTGCTCCCTGTAACCCAATCTGTGGAGGGTGTCGTTGTGGGAGGTGCTCGCCAGGAGGTAAGGAGATATCCCTGGCTGAAGAGAAAGAGCTGGAAGTAATAAAGGCAGGTTTAACCTTCAGAGAGAGAGACGCTCACAGCGACCAGCCCCACTGGGATGCGAAATACCCCTGGAAGGAAGACCCAGTTTCTCTTCCTAACAACCGAAAGGCTGTGGAAGCAACGTTCCTGAGGACTGAGAAGTGGCTCATGAGAGACCCCCTATGGAAAGAAGCTTTTGTTTTGAAACAAGTCCATGAGATGGTAGAGACGGGAGCTGCTGTTAAACTCACTAGTGATGTCATGGACAGTTGGAAAGGTGCTGTGTGGCGGGTGAGCCACTTAATTGCCCCAAACCCCCATTCAGCAACTACACCTATACGTCTCGTCTGGAATAGCAGTCAGGAGTTCAAAGGAGTTAGTATGAACAGCATTTCTGCTCAAAGGTCCTGACGTTTTGAATCCCATTAGGGCGGTGCTCCTCAGATTCCGGGAAGGAGAACATGCAGCTATTGGAGACATCACTAAGATGTATAATTCGATCTGGTTGGAGGAAGAAGAAGTCCATGTGCATCGATTCTTATGGAGAGACTCACCGGTGGATGGAATTGAGGATTACGCTGTCGTGAGAGTGAACATGGGGGACAAACCTGCGGGGTGTATTGCGCAGGTTGCTATGCGTGAGACCGCAAAATTATCCCAGTTCGCTGATAAGGAAAAGGAAAGGAGGGTCATCGAGGAAGACTCCTACGTCGACAACATCCTCACGTCCCACAATAACCCACACCATCTAAGCAAAATTCAAGAGGGGGTAGAAGAGGTACTAAAAGCAGGGGGCTTCTACCTCAAACCTTGGATCCGGTTTGGTCAGAGTGGGAGGAGTGATGGAACAGGGTCCATGCCAATGACTCTAACATTGCCCAACCAGTTAAGGGAGGAGGACAACAAAGCCCTAGGGGTTGGTTACCTTGTGCAAGAAGATAAGCTTTTTGTGATGGTCTCTATCAACTTCTCCAGTAGGAAGAATAAAATGAGAACTGGAGTAAACCTCAATGAAGAAGAAGTAGAAGTGAAAACACCAAACCCACTTACTCGTCACGAACCCACAAACTCAGACGAACCAATAACTTACACCTTACTTTGAAAGTAGGAGGGTTTTCTCCAACTATCGTTCTACTGGTTTAATACAACACACTATGACACAGCTATACATTTTTAAACAACATACGAACTTCTTTTTCTCAATAAATAAACATGTAAACTACCAGTAAAACTAAATTATTTATCTATTTATTTATTTTTCCGCTAAAGGAAACAACGTGCTACACTCTCCCCTCTCTAAAATTCTCATGTCCCCATGAGACTATCATGAAATGTAACATCAGATTTGCATAGTGGCTAAAGTAGCTACCTTAAAGTTTGTCTGGGTACATTTAGCACACGCGGCTAGAGGATGACACCAAAGTGTACCACAACATCTATTCATCTTTGAGAAGTTGCCAATTCGTATGACTATACCTTTGTATACAATGGTCAAAGGTTTGGCTGATGGTCTGCCGAGATCATCATAACTAAGTTTAATGACTGGCTTCACTGTTCTCTTTGGACGGCTTTCAGTAGATGTTCTCTCCATTGTTTGAGCATTACTGACTTGGTTTACTGTCTCATCTGATATTTGGTGTGTCCGGATTTCCTCGGTTACACTCTCTTGTATAGTTTCACGTCTATCATCACTGCATTTCTGTTTTTCCCCCACCGGCTTAGGAGACCATGTATCCAGAGGTTGGGTTTGTCTATGATTTCGTTCAGGTAAGTAATATTCCAGTTCATCATCGCTATCCGAGGTAGTTCTGATTTTTTCTACTCTCTCTGACTGTCTTTTTAGTGCCGATTGAGCCCTTGTTATTGGAGGTCTCATTTTTTTTTCCCTAGCATAAGAAGCAGGAGTTCTGACATTGTCTCCAATTGACAATAGGTGATCTCTATGCAGTGTCCTCATCCGTCCAGTTCCTGTTTCAGGTTGTAACTTATAGACAGGTAAGTTCTTTAGCTTCTCTGTCACAATGTACGGCACTGTATTCCACCTGTCCTCCAGTTTATGTTTTCCTGTTTGTGCCAGATTTTTTATGAAAACCCGATCTCCTTTCTCAAGCATCTGTGCTTTCACGCTCTTGTCATAGCGTTGCTTATTTCTTAGATGATTCTTCGAAGAAGCTTCTTCTGCCAGTCGGTAAGCTTCTTGAAGTTCCCTTTTCATTTTGTCCACATACTGTAAGTATGTTACTTCTGGTTTCCCATCAGGTGAAGTGCCAAAGCAAAGATCTACAGGTAGGCGAGCTTCCCTTCCAAACAGGAGATAGTATGGCGAATAACCAGTTGCCTCATTTTTTGAACAATTGTATGCATGGACCAATTGACTAATATATTGACTCCATTTAGCCCTCTTTGCTTTGGCTTCCTCTCTACGAGGTTCAGTGATGATATCAGTTGGAAAAAGGTGTGCAAGATACGTACCAGGAGGCACTGCAACTGCTTTGTCAGTTTCATTATGCACAGGCAATTGAAAGGTGTCCATGTTTATCGCGGAGGAAGGCAATACCATAGGTGGTAGGAATAAACCCACTGGTAACTGATCATCTGCTGAAGTCTCTACTACAAAGATATCCTTCTTCAAGGGCCCTTCAGACTCCATTGTACAATCCACATACAGCTCCCCTCTTGGAGGAACAACAAGAGCATGTGATCCACTCCATTTCACTCTGGTTGGTTTCTCAGACTTCACAGGTAAGCATGCATCAGAGTAACTGCACTGAATCCTCAAAGAACTCAACATGTTGGGAGTGTTGGAATCTCCACTCAATGCAGCCAAAGAAACTTGCATTTGTGCCAATTATTACTGGGACCTGCTTAAAGCCTTGAGGCTCTGGGCAAACCAATGCTAAAATGGAGATTGACTCCTCCACCCCAGTGAGAGTGGCAGGAAAGTAGGCATCGATCACAATATACCCTTTATAAGGGTAGCTTGAGGAGCTCAGACCCCAAATTGAAAGCCCTTCAAGTGACTGCAAAGGCACGTCAGACAGGTATTTGGAATACCATGAGTCAAAGACAATTGTAACTTGGGAGCCACTGTCTAGCAGCGCTTCACACGGATGTCCATTTATCCTAACCGAAACAGTAGAGGAAGGACCCACCAGCCCCTTTGGAAGGCAGTTAATTCCTGTGACCTCAACTTGACTTCTCACTGAATGAATATCATGAGTTCCAGCTTTGAGACTGTCTCTGGACGCATCTCTCTCTCCAGTCTTACTCTTCCTCAATGATCGAATCAGCTTTTGAATAACCAAAGGAAGATTTTCCTTAGCTGTACCTTTTGTGGCTTTATGTCTCTCTTCTCCACAGCGGTAACAGAAGTAATTATCACAATCAGGTGTGTATCGTAGTTTTGATTGAGCAGAAACAAGTTTGGATTGCTGTTGTGGTTGTTCTACTGGTGCGCTATAGTTTACTTTCATTACTCCTATTTGCTGCTGCAACTGAAGTATTTGTTGTTTCAGAGCGTGTACTTCAGGATCTCTCTGTGGCTCAATGGTTTGCTTAGAAAACTTTGATTTTGATTCTAACGACTGTAACGGAGCAGAATTCTTAACAGAGTTGTCCTTTAGTTTCGCTTTTAATTCCTCGATTTCTGCTCTCAACTCACTCACTACTGCAAAACTTAACTTTTGTTCTTGACATTTTTGTGATTTCATAGTAGTTTCGATTTTCTGTCTGGCAGCTTCACATTCTTCTGCTTCTCGAATCTCATTTAGCAAAGCTAAAAATTTAGGAGGCTGTATTTTCCTCTCTCTCAATCGGAGTTGGAGAAGCATCATGTCACTTTCCACTGCTCCACGAATCAACTGCTCTACCCTCACTCTATCCACCATCTGTAAAGACAATAGACCTTTTTGTACTACTTTACTTAATGATTTCTCCACTCTACGAAGGAAATCCGAGAGGGCTTCACCTGAATGCTGGCGGAGAAGACGAAACGCAAAGTACAAATCTTCACCTGATTCAGAAGTTCCGAATGTACTTTCTAATGCCTCGATGTACTGTTGCGCATTAGCATCTGGACAAGAAAGTCTTACTGCTTTCACAATATCAAGAGCAGGTCCTTTTAAACTCTCCACAATTCTCCTTCTCTTCTCTTTCTCAGAGCACTCACACTCTGTGATCATCATACGTGCTTGGTACTATTTATTTAACAAATAAAAATAAATAAGAAAATATAAAATCACATTGGACAGCGTTAGCTATTAAGAGGTTTACAGAGATTTATCAAACAAAAAGAAATACAGTAATATAAAATAATGCAGCACTTAAGGGGTTAATCCCTTACAGAAATCCCTCCAATCCAATTATATATTCCCTCTATAAAAGTTAACCGGCCAATACACTACAACTGTCTTTAAAAGGTGTATTGTTCTGTATAGATATTATTATTACCTCCCAAAATGTAGTAAACTGTAACACAAACCTCTATATTAAAGATTATTAAACTTTCAAGGTGACCGATCTATGCTGATTCACGTGGGCCCACTCATGCACGCACGCACACACACACACACACACACACACAGTTTCCCAATCCCCGTTGCAGGCCTGTACCGTTGCTGGCGATCGTTGTGGCCTCAAAAGCAAACAATAATTGGCCGCTTCACTCCGAAGAGCCAAATAAAACAAACTAAACAGTGGTACCTTTTATCCAATGAGCTCTCCTGATTTAGGGCACTCGATTTGGGTGTGTAGATGGCCTCTGATACACACGGCAGGCACACAGCAACAAATCCCCTGTATTCCAGGGAACCCCGAACCCCTCGGCAGTTCAGATCAGTACATAGGCGTCCAAGCGGGAAATCCTCCGTATCGCCGTTATTCACGTCGATAAAATGTTCGTTCACAACATCTACTGTCTGCAGATTCGCTAATTAGTCACTCCTGCACGTGTCTCGCGCACTGTAACTAATGCTGGAAGATAGTTTCACTCTTTTCTCAGTGCTAACTCTTCAAAAAAAAAAACAACAACATTACCCAGTGATCTACTGAATAAACTATTCACTGTTACTCATGTGCTGAACAAAAGAAATCCTTAAATTCAACCCTGTCCGGCTTAAATTGTTAAGTTTTCTCTGCTTCACGAGGCGCAGTCTCCTTTCAGTTTCACCCTTCACCCTCCTTCTCTCTCTCTCGCGTGCAGTCCCTTAGCCCCTCCCCCAAACTCAGACGAACCAATAACTTACACCTTACTTTGAAAGTAGGAGGGTTTTCTCCAACTATCGTTCTACTGGTTTAATACAACACACTATGACACAGCTATACATTTTTAAACAACATATGAACTTCTTTTTCTCAATAAATAAACATGTAAACTACCAGTAAAACTAAATTATTTATCTATTTATTTATTTTTTCGCTAAAGGAAACAACGTGCTACACAACATTGGACCTTTTTGGCCCCTATGTTGTTAAAGATACTGTAAGACGAAGGGCGAGAATGAAGATCTGGGGTGTGGTGTTCAGCTGTATGGCTTCAAGAGCAGTACACGCTGACATTGTAGAGCATTTGTCGACAGAAGGATTCCTAAAGGCATACCAGCGTTTCACAGCTCTTAGGGGTCACCCAAGAAAACTCTGGTCAGACCAAGGGACTAACTTTGTGGGAGCCAGACCTGCATTACAAGACCTTTATGAGTTCCTAAACAACATTGACAAGGATCATATCCAGGAAAAAGCAGTGGTTAAAGGGACCGACTGGGTGTGGGTGTTTCATCCAGCGGACTCTCCCCACCGAAATGGGGCAGCTGAGGCAGCAGTTCGCGTACTCAAGAGGGCATTAAGTAGTGTTGGCAAAGAATGTAATTTGACGGCGCTGGAGTTCCAGACCCTTCTGTATCTGGCTGCTAATCTGGCAAATGAAAGACTAATTGGCGCTAGAGCTCAAGTGCAAGATGAGGCAGTAGAGGTAATCACTCCCAACTCGCTTCTTCTTGGTCGAGCAGGACCTAAGGGGGACTCCCGGGAGTTTGAGTACCCAGCTTACCCCTTCGTGCGTCTGAGATCAATCCAGATCAAGGTTAATAAGTTCTGGAAAAGGTGGAGACAGCTGGCAGGTCCAAACCTCTACATCCGGCAGAAGTGGCATGCACCTACTAGAAATATCGCAAAGGGTGATCTAGTATGGATAGCTCATCAAAATGCACTAAGAGGCCAGTTCAAGTTGGGTCGAGTAGTGGAAGTATGTCCTGACACGAAGGGTGTAGTACGAGATGTGAGGGTGACAACATGTAGAAGTTGTCCAGTTTCCGACGGATAGTCCAAAGGAAACCGAGGTGGAGAGAACTACCCTTCCACTACCGTCCACAGGGATGTTAGGAGGTTGGTGATTTTGCTTCCAGTGGAAGAGCAGTAAGAAATCCCCACCATGGTGTGTTTCGGTTGATAAGGGATCCCCACCATGGTGTGTTTCGGTGCTAGATCGTATCTTTTCCCCGCTACCATCCTCTCCGAGGATCGTAGTGTGTTTCGGTAAAGGAGACTGTAATGTCGACAAGGTTAATAGATGTTGCTTGGACATTAAACCACCTTAAAGATTAGTTAATCATGTTGTAGCTTATTACGTTCGTAGCCAAGTAAGCAGTGGGAAAGTTTGGTAAAATGTTATGTCTAGAAGTTAAGTGTTATGGTGGTCTACTTGAATCTGAAGATCTGTAGACCAAGTGGGAGGTGTAGGACTTTCTAGTATGTGTCAGTATTGTTTATAATACATTCATTATTAATGATAGGGGTTATTATGCTTCAGAGTATTTGAAGAATAAATAAGTATGTATATTTTCCATGTTAGTTTAAATGCAGGCACATTATATAATATTTTCATATAAATCATAATTCTGATTATAGAGATGTGTATTACCGTTTCTAGCCGAAAGGTTGTGTCTGTATATAAATTAAGACGCAAGTTTCGTTTTTCCTCAGTTAGTTATTGTTTGGGGCCGGTATGCTTGCCGGTTTATAACCTAGCTAGCTAGCTAGCTAGCTACAAGCAACTGTTGAATAAACGAGGAAGGACGTCGAAGTTTGACAGACTAATGTAACGCCAGTACTTAGGCTGTCTAATTGTGGACAAACATTGTGTGTGTGAACGCAATAAAAGTTCAGCAGTGGCTCGAGTTGTATCCATCGTACTTGCCCCGAAACCCTTCCAGTGGGGAGTTTATTGAGGTACAGTGAGTAACTCGGTAAAAACTGGACAATACACATGAAATAAAACATTCACAAAGCTGTATCTTATGAAACACCAATTCAAGGTCACAAAAGATGCATTTTGAAGAGAAAGCAGCAAAAGCCTATTTGAGAAATCTGCTGTTAAATATGTAGGAGAATATGTAATTTTGCAAAAGAAAAAAAAAGTATGGGGACAGATAAAAGAACATTCTGCTTTATTTTTCTTTGTTAAAACAAACTAAACACAACATAACAGGGCTTATAAGGAGATAACTAATTAGACACAAGGAGCTTCTGGAAACAAGGAGCGATCATGTGAGGAGGGATACAGGAAATTAAACCAAAAACCAAAACAAGAGCTAGTGCCCTCAAGAGTCCACATGAGGGTACTGCACCAGGTGTGACATTACATTCAAAGGGAGGGAGGTGTAACGGATGACCAGGGGAGGGATGTTGGGTCAGGTAAACGTTAAATCAACAAGAATAGAAAAAAATCGTACAAAACAGAACAAGGAACTAGAGTGAGTCTGCGAGAGCCAAGATAGAGCCCAAGGAACAGGTGATTAAATGGGTCTCAAAATCAATCCGCAGATGGAAGACCACCATCATGGAACCATGAGGAGAAAGATCCCTTTGAGCCAGTCATGGGTCCACTAAGGTACACTGATGGTATAGATGGAATATCCGTCCATGGAGCATAAACTCATTTAGGTGGTAAAGACTCACCGGCACTTGAGAGCGAGGACTTGCTAGAGCTTGAGGGTGAGGGCTAGCCGGCAAGGTCTCATGGGTGTTTGAGAGTGAGTGCTCACTGGTGCTTGATAAGGAGGACTCACTTGTGCTTGGAAACAAGGACTCACTGGAGCTAGGCGACAAGCATTCAAAGAAACAAAAAAAAATTAAGACATATTTTAAAAAAAGCAGGTTCAACAAGTCTTGAAAAATCTGAATCAGAAAAAAATGGAGAACAAAAGTTCCCCCAAATCTGAGGATGGGGGCTCCAAAAAGGCAGTTTCATATGCAGATTCACAACTAGCAGTAAAATCCAGCAAGAACTAGACATGGGACAAAATCTCTGAACTACTGACCATCTTTGGCAAGTTCTGTAAGGTGGCCACAATCCTGGGTATTAAATCTGAACTAATAGCCATTTTGCAAAATGGTTCAGGAGTACTAGCTCTGATTAAACAAACCTCCACACTCATTTTAGAAAGGCATTTTTCCTTTAGGCTGCGATTCAAATTGATCAATCTTGCGCTGAGACTCAACACTGGCCAAAATATCAAAGAGGGAGTCAAGAAGTTTTATGGCTGTGCTAAGACAGTCTGGGATGATGATTTCTTTAGGTGGGGCGTCTGGAGTGACAACCATCTTGGGAACAGAATCAAATCCAGACATTGATTAAATGTTTGCTGCATATGTCTTCTGGGCTGCTTTGCTCATTAATGTGTAATTGTATGAAAGTGTTAAAAGAGACTCTGAAACCTGAATGGATCAGATAAGGGAGACATCCAACAATGTACTGTTGGTGTGCCCCAGGAACAGCATTGGGAAACACTATGCTAGAGAACTGTTTTGCTGAACTAATTTTCACTCTTACAACCTAGATCCACAGCTCACTACCCATACCTTATCAGCTAGATCAATGTGCTAAGCAATGCGATACATTGAGGTTGTAAGTTTGAAACCAGCATAGGTCAGTATTCTTTATTTAAATTATGTTTATACCTACTCACAAAAAACTTCATGTGTGTCATTGTCATCTCACACTGACCACTAGAGTTGGGTTGAAAGCATATTAATTTTGATGCCACTGGTGCTGCGACAAAGAGGCATCAAAGAGTACATCAAAGGCACGCAAGTACGCATTGTGTCACACCATCTCTAAACATTTAATTTTAAACTTTGTGGAATACGGACACCGCCATCAATGTTAGGCATTTGTTCTTTTTGCTTAGCAACGTATAGAAGGCAACATGCGCAGTACTGCGCATCTGGTGAGCGAGAGCGACTCCCTTCAAATTAATCAATACTCATAATTGCATTCATCAAATTTGCTTAAACAGAGCATTCTAAAGGATGGCTATATTTTACAAGCAAGGATTCTGACACAGCAACATGCAGCAGATGCAGAGGAATTTGACAGCTTGCAACATCTTCTGGCACTTTCAGTGACTACGTTTACCTAGACATCAGTAATTTAAACAAGACAATAATGATTAAGCTGTTTATATGAGTTGCTCTATAAATGGTCCTTTCATTTCCCGGTTTAACATTTTATAGCACATAGATCAATTAATTTTGTTGCGTCACCGCGCTATCTAACCTTTTTTTCATGCAATGTTGGGTGTTTTATACTGCACGATGAATGGAAATAAAAAACTTCCGCATTTTGCAATGTGTGTGTGTCTGTGGTCCTGAAACAGCCGTGTGTGTATAGACTATCCTGTCGCCAAATGCGGTGAAGAGTTCTACAATACATAACGGTAAGAGTTTGATTAAGGTATTTACGTGTCTGTACTGCACTTCAATAATGTGACTAAAATAGGAATACTCAACATGTGTGACTAGTCGGATAAAGTTAATCAAAAATCGCTGTTTACATGGTAGACATTTAATCAGAGTATTGTCTTAATCATATTAAAATCGAAGTATTGGCGTCCATGTAGGCGATGCAGTGGCGCAGTAGGTAGTGCTGTCGCCTCACAGCAAAAAGGTCGCTGGTTCGAGCCTTGGCTCAGCTGGTGTTTTTGTGTGGCGTTTGCATGTTCTCGGGTGCTCCGTTTTCCCCCACAGTCCAAAGACATGCGGTACAGGTGAATTGGGTAGGCTAAATTGTCCGTAGTGTATGTGTGAATGAGTGTGTGTAGATGTTTCCCAGAGATGGGTTGCGGCTGGAAGAGCATCCGCTGCGTAAAAACGTGCTAGATAAGTTGGCGGTTCATTCTGCTGTGGCGACCCCGGATTAATAAAGGGACTAAGCCGAAAAGAAAATGAATAGATGGAATGAATGACGTAGCACAGTGTCCATTCAGTAAAGGCACAGCTGAACACGTGTGTTGTCAGTCTTAATTTGAATGTGCCTAATGTTGGAGCACATCTGATAATTTCTGGAAGCTGATTCCAGCAGCAGGGGGGGGCATAACAGCTGGAAATGGATTCACTCTGCTTTGACTGAACTCTTGGAGTTTCTGGTTTATATGATCCTAAAGATCTGAGTTATCTGTTTGGCTTGTATTCAGTGGGCATATCTGTAATGTACTGAGGTCCTTGGCCATTTAGTGATTTATAGACAAGTAATAATACTTTAAAATCTATTCTGAATGTAACTGGGAGCCAGCTTAAAGACCTGAGAACAGGTGTGATGTGCTCTGATTTTCTGGTTCTGGTCAGAATTCTGGCCGCAGCGTTCTGGATGAGCTGCAACTGTCTTACTGTGTTTTTTGGAAGGCCAGTGAGGAGGCTCTGACAGTAATCCACCCTGCTGGTGATAAAAGCATGAAGTTTCTCTAAGGCCCAATCCTAATTCTACCCTAATTCTGCCCTTCCCCTCATTTTGTGCGTTCATGTGAAGGGGTAGGGGTGTCCCAATTCTCTTAAGCTTGAAGGCGTAGGGCTAAGGGGAAGGGTTAGATAGCCATCAAAACTAAGAAAATTTCACATAATAGACCATCTACAGTCACAGCATGGCTGCACACGGAAGTCAGGAGACGCACAAATTAGTATTTTTTGTTTTTATTATGAATTTTTACAACAAACAAGCATATGTATCAATACATTCACATCGGTGTTCATGTTTTATCGTCATGCTTTAAAAAAACGCTAAAATAAAAACTGCTAAATTTCGCTATCTATATCCATATATTGTATAGCAGTCCACCACAACATTCTGTTACTCAATGACACTGAAATACCCTGTCGAAAAAGTCTAGTGGCTGTGAATGACCTTTTTACAGTGTCCAGTATACAGTGCATCCAAAAAGTATTCATAGCGCTTCACTTTTTCCACATTTTTTTGTTACAGCCTTATTTCAAAATGGATTAAATTTATTTATTTCCTCAAAATTCTACACACAATATCCCATACTGACATGAAATAAGATTTTTTGAAATTGTTGCAAATTTATATTAAAAAAAAAACCTAAAAAGTCACATGTATATAAGTATTCACAGCCTTCGCTCAATACTTTGTTGATGCACCTTTGGCAGCAATTACAGCCTCAAGTCTTTTTGAATATGATGCCACAAGCTATGCATACCTGTCTTTGGGAATTTTTGTCCATTTCTCTTCGCTGTACCTCTCAAGCTCTATCATGTTGGATGGGAAGCGACAGTGTACAGCCATTTTCAGATCTCTCCAAAGATGTTCAATAGGATTTAGGTCTGGGCTCTGGCTGGGCCACTCAAGATCATTTACTGACTTGTTGTGAAGCCACTTCATTGATATTTTGGCGGTGTGCTTTGGGTCATTGTCCTGCTGGAAGCTGAACCGTCGCCCCAGTCTGAGGTCAAGAGCACACAGAAGCAGGTTTTCATTCAGGATGTCTCTGTACATTGCTGCATTCAGATCAAAAGTGTTAAAAACAGTCATAAGTTCTTTTACAGCATTGATTTCTGGATTTTCAAAGGATTGGCTTAGACGCATAGCCCTCGCCGTGGCCGTCGGTGACGCTGACGCGCACCTCTCAAAAAATGTAACTGCACATCGCAACAATGCGTAGTGCAATCTCTGTGATTGGTCGGCTTGGTCGCTGATGAGATATAAGAGCCGTGCAAGCCCGATGCCAAGAGTGTTTACAAGTCTTGAGTCCTGTGAAGGGGCTCTAGATGGAAACTGTTGTTTTGTGTTTACCTTATGATTAAAGTTGTTGCATGTCTGCCGGTTCCCGCCTCTGAATGAGCAAGTTTGAGCCACTTGTACATTAAGGTAGCATTCAGAATAAAACAAAACTCCAGAAAAGAAACTTGACACAGAGGAACATAAACACCTACTGCCAGCTAGCGTTTCGGAAGTGTTATTGCAGAGCAACACAAAGAGCATGCAGAAGTATAAATGCATGGCTATGCGCAATGCATGCGCCGAGGGTCACGCTGATCACTCAACGCAAAAGTATAAACCAGGCTTCGATCACAATCTCTCCCCTCACAACCTGGGAAGAACAAATCAAAACAGAAACATGTTTCAAGTCACACCCCCTCAGGACCACACCCCCAGGAAACCCAGCCTCCCCAAAATACATCACCTACCTTCCAACACCAAGACCATAACTCTGCTATCCATTTCTCCTCCCAACCCGGCTCCAAACCCCACTCTTGGCCGCCAGTTCTCAAATCAGCCCTCATATGCCTTCTACCTCTGCCACTCATTTACATCCTAATATTTCCGTTCCTCCTGCCTTTTCTCAAAATCAAACTTTTCTTTTCCCACTTAACCCTCTACCTCTTGTCCTATGACCTTGAACCTGCCTTCTTCAATTCAACCTCCCCCCTTTTTTTCCTTCCTCTTCACTTACCCTTGTACATACCAGCACTGAACCTGCCCAGCATTCCACCCTCCCCACACCATTTTTCACAGGACAGCCCTTTTTTTCTCCACTCTTCTTCTATCCACCCCTCTTCCTCCAACCGTGACATCTGTCAAATTTTTACCATGTACACACCTCCACCTGTGCACCTACTGGGGTGGCACTAACGCCAATGTACTATACACTATATTAAGCGCAAAAAATAAAAAAATTACCTGTCAACTGCCGTGAGTATTCCTCAACTTTTGAATTGCGTTCTCACCCTGATAGTATTCTTCTCTGACTTCTCTGACTTTCTGATTTCAGGTTTAACCCACACATTCCGCCTGGGCGATTCAGCTCTTCCTTCCTACAATCTCTTCTGTCCTCAACTACAATCCACAACCACAGAACCTGAAACAGTCAAACAGATATGTCATTTGCTTACGCAAAAAGCCAGAATGAAAACAAAAAACCTGCCCCATTTAAAATACACAGCAGAGATTACAGCAGAATTATTTATACATATAATAACGAGCCATGGTCGACCCGGGCTCAAACAAACCTTGTCGTCGTCTTGAAGAACAGCCACAAAGCCAAAAAGAAGAGCAGATTTACCCTGTGCCCCGTTTTTTACGAGCCAGTCTGAAGCGCGAGCAGTTTCGCTTTCTTGCTTGCGCTCGCCGAGCGTCTATATCTGTGATAACAAACTCCTTGAGCTGATGATAATAACGTGCGCTTGATTATTGACGTGCTTTTGAAACCTGATCCTGTCAGAAGCTGACAAACGCAGGAGTGACCTGTGAAAAAACGAAGGAGAAGCCGGAAAATAGGAGCACATTATTTTTTTCAGCAAACGTGAACAAACTGTCATGTTTTTTATTATCACCTTTTGGACTATTATGAGCT
Source organism: Danio aesculapii (assembly GCF_903798145.1). NCBI lineage: Eukaryota > Metazoa > Chordata > Actinopteri > Cypriniformes > Danionidae > Danio > Danio aesculapii. Next base: position 25,974,053 of record NC_079440.1, on the reverse strand, counting down.
CAAAATGATGGAATTACTGTCTAACAGAGGCTACGTGTGCTGCTGAAGATACAGACACAGATGAGAGGTTTACACTGACTGTGGGCTATATTTTGTGTTGTTTTTGAACCTAAATAAGGACTAAAGGTGTGTAGTTTTTCTGTAATTGGTAACATATCGGAGACTGTAAGGGGCTGTATGCGTTCATTTATGTTGCATTTTATATAATTACCGACGTTGCAGTAAGCTATTTTGCACTGTCATTGATCTGCAGTTATAATCAACTCATGTTCATAGAAAAGTTAGTAATAAACATTTATACAGAATACTTATGTGTATGAAGCCAAGTTTTGTGAGTAGTGCTTCTCATATGATATGTAAGCGACCCGTAGAGCTTTACTGTAGACATTTTCTCGAGTGAAAATGACGTCGACTGAAACTTTTTTGTTATACACCACGCCCACCAAAAGGGTACCCTTGGTAGTGGAAACGCAAGCCTGATAAAGGTGACCTATACCGACCCGAACCGTACCGCACTGTACCAGTCAGTGGAAACGAGCCATAATGCAGCAGCAAATACTGAAAATATGGGGCATTATTACAATTATATTATTATTATAACATTATTATTTTTATTCCATGCACAGGCCCTGGGTGCATCCATGACAATCTAGAGCTTAAAGGGCACATAGTTTACCTCTTTTTTATGATTTAATAGTAATATTATGGTTCTTCTGAGTGTGCCAGTTTAGTTAGACAGAACGGCGGATGACTCCGGTAAGACCAGAGGCGGAGGATTATGCATTTATATTAACAGAGCTTGGTGCACAAACTCTGTCATCGTTGGGAGACATTGCTCTGTTAACCTGGAATTTCTAATGGTTAAATGTAAACCGTTTTATCTGCCACGGGAGTTCACCTCCACCATAATAACTGCTGCCTATATTCCTCCTGATGCTGATGCCAAGCTTGCTATGAATGAACTTCATGCAGCCATCAGCAAACAACAGACTGCTCATCCGGAGGCTGCTTTTATTGTTGCGGGGGATTTTAATCACTCAAACTTAAAGACAGTGCTCCCCAAATTCCATCAAAACATTTTTTGCCACACAAGGGGGAACAAAACTTTAGACTAAGTTTACACAAACATGGCTGAAGCATATGCTGTGACCCCTCTCCCCCACTTGGGTCAATCAGATCACCTTTCTTTGTTCCTGACCCCCAAGTACTCACCCCTCATTAAACGTGTGAAGCCATCAGTAAGGACCAGCAAAGTGTGGCCAGCGGGGGTGGACTCCACACTCCAGGACAGGTTTGAACACACAGACTGGAGTATGTTTGCTTCCCAGGCCACATGTGGCTCTCACACAGACATTGATAGTTACACTTCCTCTGTTCTAGAATATATCAACACCACCATAGACAGTGTTACAACCCAGAAACAGATCACCACATACCCAAATCAAAAGCCATGGATGAACAAGGAGGTGCACCTCCTGCTGAAGGCACGCAACACTGCCTTCAGATCAGGGGATGCACAGGCCTACAGCACTTCCAGGGCTAATCTGAAGAGGGGCATCAAAAAGGCCAAGCACTGTTACAAGCTAAAGCTAGAGGAGTACTTTTCCAACTCTGATCCTCGGCGCATGTGGCAGGGCATCCAGGCCATCAGCAACTACAAAACCAGTCAGTCCACCCCCACAGCCACAAATGTCTCCTTCCTAAACGAGCTAAATGACTTTTATGCCCGATTCGAAAGAGACAATACAGAACCCTACATCAGGAACACTTCCTCAACCGACCACTCACCTATCACACTCACCTCCTCAGAAGTCTACACCGCACTGAGTCGGATCAATGTGCATAAGGCTGCTGGACCAGACGGTATTCCTGGGCGCGTCCTCAAAGCATGTGCAGAACAGCTCGCTGGGGTATTCACAGATGTTTTCAACCTGTCACTTAACCTAGCAGCTGTGCCAACATGCTTTAAAACCACCTCTATTGTGCTAGTGCCCAAACACTCCAGCCCAACATGCCTGAATGACTACTGCCCTGTAGCACTCACACCCATCATCATGAAGTGCTTCGAGCGGTTGGTCCTGGCACATTTGAAAGACTGTCTGCCATCCACACTGGACCCACATCAGTTTGCCTACCATGGCAACAGGAGCACAGAAGATGCCGTCTCCATAGCACTGCACTCTGTACTCTCATAGCACACTGTACTCACACACCTGGACAATAATAACACTTATGCACGAATGCTGTTTGTTGACTTCAGCTCAGCATTCAACACTGTCATACCCTCTAAGCCAGTGGTTCTCAAACTGGGGGTCGCGACCCCTGCGGGGATGGCAGAATAATTTCAAGGGGTCGTGAGAGTGATTTAAAAATTGTGTAATTTTCTGTGATTATAATATATATTTTTCAGTATTACAAGTGAAAGCTAATATTTTCAGATTTTTTAAAGATATCACTGATGAATTCATAAAGTATTTAGGACACATTCAGGCAGAATGTATCTTTGCACTTGAAGCGCAGCGCTCAGGAGCAGTTTAAAACTTGTCATGTCAACTTGCTGCAGTAAAAAAAGCCAGCAACGCTTGTCCCGCCTTCGCTCTCTTCTTAATGGCCCACTGCGCTAGACTGAATCATTCAGTCAACACCTTCTGCCTTCAGATGACAGGAGATACAACCGCGAAAATGTAACGTGCTGAAGATGAGAGAATGAAAACAACACTGACAGATTTAGTTTTAGAAACCAGCTAAAGCTACAAATAATGGCACATCTGATTACTGATCATGTGGTGAATGTTAATCCACCATCTACACTTTTCGAAGAGTGGATAAAAGACTTCCATTGGCTTCAAGTCTGCTATGAAAATAACTAGCATTCACTGTAAAGTCTGTGGGATGGAATTTTCAGGTAACAGTTCGCCACATCTACACATTTTAAGCACGAGAGGTTCTGTTTAAACCTTTATTTAATCGCCAGATGCTGTCAACCGTGCAAGTGGCAGCTATATGTAAACTAGAACACCACGTACACTATTGCAAAAGGGCTTGCTCTGACTAAGATTAAACTAATATTGCAGCTCATGAAAAGACCGGTATTGCTATTAAAATGACGTATGCAAATAATAAGGTATATGTCAAAAGCATCTGTGCAATATCGGACACCATCTGTGAGAACACAGCACAGTTAATGTATTGTTAACAGATTCATTAATAAATTCATGTCAAGCAGTGCGTGCAGGGCTGTTGAGCGGTTCGTCCGTGATATCCTTTGGTTACCCAATCATGTTATAAAAATGTATTTTCTTGTGATAACGGGATTTCCATAAGACATATTTTCCTCACGCATGCATATATATATATATATATATATATATATATATATACATATATATATATATATATATATATATATATATATATATATATATATTTTTTTTTTTTTTTTTTTTTTTTTTTGCTTGTTAGTTTTGATTATTGTTGATTTCAAATGCAATAAATCTGTTTATAAAACTTTGTAGTAAGGGTGCGATAATTGGTGGGTGCGCCTAAATTAAAAAAATTAGGAGCACCAGTGCTACCAAGCAAAAATGTTAATTTCGAGCCCTGTAATGTATAGTAAGCATAGTTAAAATATTGTGAACAGCTGAAAATAAGTTATTTTTATTGTTTGGATATGCTATGGTAGTGTGGGGGGGGGGGGTCGCGAGTTCTTGACGATAGTACATTGGGGGTCTCTAGCTTAAAAGTTTGAGAACCACTGCTCTAAGCTAATGATCAAACTTAGAGACCTGGATATCGACATGTCTCTCTGCAACTGGGTTATGGACTTTCTGACTAACAGACCTCAGAATGTTAGATCAGGCCACATCTGCTTCACCACCATCACACTCAACACTGGTGTACCACAGGGCTGTGCGCTGAGCCCCTTGCTCTACTCCCTTTTTTACCATCGACTGTAGGCCTGTGAACAGATCCAACACCATCATCAAATTTGCAGATGACACCACAGTGATTGGTCTAATCAGCAATAATGATGAGACTGCCTACAGGGAGGAGATACAGTATCTGGCCACTTGGTGCACCGACAATAATCTGCTCCTTAACACCAACAAGACCAAGGAGCTCATTGTGGACTACAGGAAGGGACGAACAGGCTCACATGATCCCATCCACATTAATGGGATGGCCGTTGAGCCTGTCTCATCCTTCGAGTTCCTGGGGACCCACATCTCAAAGGACCTTTCCTGGACCACCAACACCTCCAGCCTGGTCAAGAAGGCTAACCAGCGCCTATTTTTCTTGAGGCAACTTAAGAACAATAGAAAGCATCCTGACCAACTGCGTCACAGTCTGGTATGGAAGCTGCTCTGTTGCTGAGCGTAAGGCACTGCAGCGGGTGGTGAAAACTGCCCAACGCATCACAGGGACCACACTGCCAGCCATTGAGGACATCCAAAAGAAACACTGTCTGCGCCGAGCACGCAGTATTCTTAGGGACACCTCTCACCCTGCTCACAGAGGGGGGTGGTGTTCTGCAACCTTGATGCCCACACATCCTGAATGTTTACAAACTGGTAATTCACCTATAGTAGATCATTTTTTTTCAGACTCCAGAAAGTGACTGTAAGTGGGAAGAGAGGATAAAGGGCTGCTGACATGCTGGAATTCCCATCTACATAGCGTTCTTCAAACATTAATTGAATAAGAATGGAATGTTTTAATAACATTTTAAATAACATTCTGATAGCAATAATCTAATATGTTACTAAAATGTTATGAAAAGATTTAAAAAAAAATAATGTTAATACTTTGTCTAAACTGCATGCTCAAAAAACTAGTTTAATAGAAATGTTAAGGGAACATTTTTTTATAACCTAAAATCATTAGCTGTGCATTATACTTATATTGCAGACATCTTGCAGGGAGCTCAAAAGGTACCATTTGCCAACAGGGCCCATGATTGTCTATTTAGCAGTGTATTGACCATTGTAGGGTACAAGCACATATATGGCAGAGTATACTGTATGTCCTTCCAACATGGTTACCCATATCAAAGTGGTGAAACTGTTTGAATTTCATTGCCTTATCAAACAATGTGCTTTAGTCACTCAATGCTACTTTCACTGGAGGTCAGCAATTCAGCTCACTAGTCACTAGGTGTCACCAACGTGCTGCAGTAGCAAAGTCTCCACCTGAGCTGGTCAGGTCTACTTTTGCAGTTGACTTTTTTTTTTAAAGCATCAGCTAATTCTAGTCATTTATGAGTACATGACATGCGTCACAGCTTTATGTAGTTAATATATATCACTTTAAGAGATAACTGTGAGTTTGGCAAATTTTTAAAACCTTAAGAGGCCAAATTTACAATAAGGCTTGATTTTGTTAACATTAACTGTTTTAATTAGTATCAACTAAATATAAGCAATACTTCTACATGACTAATAATTTATAATCTATTTTTGTAAAGTTGAACTAAACAATCATTCCTTAAGATAACAAAATATTGTAAAATAGTGTGCTCATTCTTTGGTTCAAATAATTACACTTTAATGTCAACAAACTAAATCTTACTGCTAAACGTCACCATTAATTTAACGTACTGCTTGTTTGTTGGTCTATATACGTCCTATTAAATATATCGTACTATAAAGTCTCTAATAAAATCGGTTACCCATTCCCTTGGGCATTTTCAAATAATAAAGTTATTCACTATTTATTTTTAAGAGTTTTGAAGTAATCTACAAATTAGTTTTCATTTTATTTATTTATTAAAAACCTACAGTATTACCTCAAATGTGATTTTCAAGTGTTTTTAAATAAAATTTCCTAGATAAAATAATAACAAAATCACAGGGGATGCCCTCAGTTGTTCTTCAAGCCACCAACCTGAGCTAATGAGACCACCTACTATCACTTTAATAGTTGATTAAAGTTGATTTAATAGATTAATAGTGATGTGATAAATTAAATAAAAGAGGGAGCAACTGTTTTTCTTTTCTTTTATTGAAGTATAAACACATAACATAAATACTTGAAAGGCTTAAAGATGAAAATGCTTAAAGATTCAAAGTGATAACAAAACATCCCAATAATAATGTATTATTCTCTGATGACCTGTTCTTGGTTACCTTTTACAAAGGATTAAAAGATTCAAGATCAGAATGAAGAAATTATACAAACATTCATACCCTTAAAGCCACAATTTGTAATTGGCACACAGTTACAGTTACACAGTTACTGTCCCTATTGAAACCATCACCACAATACAAATTATGCAGTTATTGTTTTCACTTTTGAATTACAAAGATCTACAAATGTACAAAACAACAGTAATCATTATGTTGAAGAATTTGTGACAAGTGATCTAATGGCAGCATCACAAACATACAGTAATTACATGTAGTTGTATGTGAGTGTGTGTTCTTGTAGCCTTTGTCTGTGGTATAAATGTGTATGACTATGTGACTATAAACTCTTCAGAAACAAAACAGTAATAACATCAAATTTGTTTTTTTAAAGTCTGTTTTAAAAGTCATTAACATTTATTTCATTTCAGATGACTTCTGACAGACATAAAAATACAATTTCACAAAATATTTCCTTACATTTTCAGTGTGGAGCTACAGACCTTATTTTTTATTGTAGGGGTGAACTGCATTTGTTAGTAATTTGTCTTTTTAGTCTTAAAGGTATGACATTACATTATGTATCATCCCATAATATAAAAAGCATCTGAAGCAGCTGCCATTTCCTTTATGACTTCACTTCACTTTCATTCAAATGGCAGCTGTGCTGACCTCAGTATGAAAATAAGGGCTTAGTTTCAATTTCATCTGATGATAGTGGAGCCTCAATGCTCAGTCCTAAAAATAATATTTAAGATAATAATAAAAAACACAGTGAAGTGAATATATACATTATAAAGCATAACGTATCAGCTATAAAAATATCAAACTGTTAACTATTATCTAATATTAAATCAAGTGCAACATTGTTTTGACATATGAAGTAAAGACTGTATGAAATGTGATCATACCTGCTGCTCTTTTCATGGTTTTTCTGAATCATCTTCTGCAGTTTTCGCAGAGTCATAGTCCCCTAAAATAAATGACATTTTAATTATTCATAAGACAATGTAAATGTGTTAATGGGATCTATATAACTGTTATTTCCAGTCACTAGTGTTACAAAATCAAAATCCCTTTCAGTGCTAATCCCAAGGCCAGAAAACTGCAAAGTCAATTATCCTAAAACCTCTGCCAAAAAGTGTGTATGAAAGAGAAAGCTGTAAGTAATTAAACATCTTGCTGAAGCATGGGAAAGTGAAACAGAATAATCCCAGAGAGAAATAACTCCTGCATTTAATAGTTTAAAATAGAGAACAGAAAGTCTTGCTGAAGTATGGGAAAGTGAAACAGAATTATCCCTAGAGAGAAACAATTGCAGCATTTAATAGTTAAAAATATAAACGTAATTGTTAATCATAGAGAATAGAAAGTCTAATAAAAAGACGATTTAAGATGAAAAAGCTTAAAATGGAAAATCATACTTAAAAAAGGTTGGGCAGAAGATCGTCTACGATCTGTGTTCAAAACTGGGGAAAAATCAGCATGAAATGATATACCTCTACTAACTGTCACAGCAATCTATATTATAGAAAAACAGAACTACTGTACAGTGATCTAGATCCCCAACTCTAGTTCACTGCAGTTTAACCTTGACAAAAGAAGAGCATGTGACATTCCAGTCATGTCAACATTAGCAAATAATGATAAGGAAGCAAGTCTATGCTTCTGAGGTCTTTCAGGTTTTGTTTTGTTTTTTAGATCCACTTCAAATGTTGACTATTGTATATATAAAGGATGTGCTGAAGTGTTTTTGTTTTATCGTTTTTGCTAAAGTTAAAGCATTACCACATTTCCTCTTTGTGATTTACTTGCTTACAAAAAAGTTTGTTTTACAGAAAGAAGAAAACCATCACTGAAATTATCCATATCATTTTCCTTTTTTGTGCCTGGATTATCAGAGGTCACCACAGCGGAATGAACCGCAACTACTCTGACATATGTTTTTACTCAGCGGATGCCCTTCCAGCCCCCATGTAGTACTGGGAAACTGGAATGTAATTATAACACAAAATAATATTAAACAATAGCTCACCTTAAAAATGTTAAAGGTGTACTTACTGTGAAAACTTCTTTTTCTTCGGAAAAACAACAGAGCAAACAGTAGACCAACAATAAGAGATCCAATGACCATCACACCAGCAATAATCTTTGTTGTATTAGGTTCCAAAACTTTAGGTTCATCACCTGGAGAAACAACATAGCATATATTTTTGTCTTTCAGAGTCTTCAGTTTGAGAATAAAGATCTTCAGAAACCTTAACAAAATTACTGTTTAAACTGTCTTGTGATAAAAGCAGATCTTTTCAGATGATTATCAGTTGCATAGCCTGCTAGCTATGTAAAATTCATAGAGAATGTAAGAAAATCAAGCTTACTTCTAGCAGATTTGTCAAATAGTATTCTGCTTTCTCCATCTTCCTCATATTTGCTGTTCAACACAACGCATCTAAACGGTGCCAGGTCCACGTCGATAGACTTAAAAGTCAGTTTACTAGACAAAGCCACAGATTTCCTGCCATTGGTGTCTTTTGGGACTTTGGTCAGGTCTGAGTTAATGGTCCAGTTAGTTTTATGTTTGTCAAACCAGTGGATGAAGCCTCCTGGGAAGCCATCAGTGGCATTGCAGTAAAGGTCAGCGAGTCTTCCATTTTTTAGAGTTACAGGCAATGTGCCGGTGACGGGAGCACTGTATTTGGCTTACAAAAAGATAAGTGGCAGAGAAAATATGAGAATGTGTGAAATAATGTAAAACCATAAGAACTTCAGTCAGGTTTTGTCATGTAAGAATAATTAAGTAATAATTAGATAGTAATAATTAAATCTCACCTGTGACAGTAATGGAAAGCTGTACCGTTTGTTCACCTCTGTCTGTTACAACACGGTAATCATAATTACCCTCATCAGAAAACATTGTGTCAGAGATTTTCAAAGATGGATCGTTTGTTGGGTTTTCAAGACTAAATCGTTTATCTCCATATATCTTATTTCCATACATTTGAAAAATAAAATTTTCCTCTGTTGATTTCTTTAAGAAAACTCCATTTATAATGGTATCCCCATTGGTTTTGTATTGACATCTGATGTCTGTTGTCTGCGCCACAATACCAACTGTGGGTTGGCATTTCAGATCCAACAATTCTGTTGAACACAGAAGTACAAACATTACAAAAATTTTTATTATAAAACTTTAGTTAAAGCAGCACACATTTCTATGAGGTGCAGTGTAGGATTTTAAATCAAACTTCGCTTATCAAAACACAAAACATGTGCATGTGTACACCTATAAATTACTTGCACATACACCTATAGAATTAGATGTTCAAAACAACATATATGTAACTTGCGTATATACATATAAACTTGATGCATGCATACACCCAAATACAGAAGCACATACATATAAACTCGATCCTTGCATATACACCCACATTAACACACACATACATACTTGTTGCATACAAACATACCTGTACACGCTCACATATACAAATAAATGCGATCCTTGCATAAACACTCACATTAATATTAGGCATGGGACGATAACTGTTTTTAAGGAATACCGCGGTTTGGAAGTCAAGGTTTTAAAACCGCCAAAGTTTTCTGTTATAGAGTTATAAGGTATATATTTTTGTCTGTTTTAGGTATACACAGGTTTCACAACTATTTTATTTAGGTTTTTTCAGGGCAACAGTACATCCAGCAGAAAAGGAACCTCCACACCAAAAACTACTGGTCCAAAATATTTTAAATGTTTCTTAAAATAAATTATATAGTGGTCAATAGGGGGAAAAATTGTTGTTTTTTTACATTGAAGTGTAAGGGTGCTTTCACACCTTGACTTTTGTTTCAGAACCTGGCACATTTCCCCAGTTAGTGCGGTTTGTTTGTCATATGTGAATCCAGCAATTAGTCTGAGATCGCCTGAACGAGGTGGTCTCGGCTCGATTAAAACAAACTCTAGTGTGTGAAAGAACTTAAATGTAAAAGTGATAGCATGCTGAAAATATTACCAAGTTATTTATCAGTTAGGAAACTTGACCAAACTGCAGTCTTGGTCTATCTGTTAATCCGCTCTATAATGTAAAGCCTATAATGCATAATTCTAGCTAAGGCTATGTATGAGAAAGTCTTACCTCTGATTTATATTTATAATTATAATATAAATTAAAATAAGGATGCAAAACAGCTGAGCAGGACTCTGCAAAGCAAAACCTGAAACTCTGACCAACGTGAGGAGAGTTTACTCGCACGTGACTTGTTTTAGCTATTTTGGCCCATTGAGAAACTTTGCCATGTGAAAGTGAACCGCACCAAGAACAAAGAGCAACATTGTAAGAATTTTAATTCCTATTTCGGAACAAAACAATCGATCAACAGGTTTAAAATCACCCTAAAAAGAACTTATTTTGGAGCAGTAATCACAATACCGTGATTTTGTGAATATTTTTATCCAAGATTATCAAACCATCAGAATCTTATACAGGCCCATGCCTAATTAACATGCACACACATATAAACTCACTACATGCAAACACACCTATACCCACACTCGCATATATACATATAAACTAGATCTATGCATAAGCTCCCATAAACTCTCACATATGAATGTGAAGTGGATGCGAGCACACTCAAATAACACTTGTGCAAACATACAAAAAAAATTCACAAACGTATATATAAAATTAGTTGTGTATATACACATATGCAAGTGATTCATATGTGCATGTGCATGAATTGTCAGTGTTAAAAAAATGTCGTTTCAGTTTTTAAAAAAGCAGTTTAATTTTAACGTAAAAGTCCTTTGAGCATAAATGAACAAGCATGAATTTATGTTATTACTAAGCTTAGGAAACAGGAAGTTTCCTAATTATGAAAATAATGCAATTAATAGAGGAATTACATTTGTTGAATAATGAAAATAGATTATGCTAATTATAAAAAAAATACATAGTTTATTATGCAATTAAATTATTGGAAAGTTTTAATAAAGGTTTAATAAATAAATTGGTTTAATAAATGTATTGTAAGGTTGCATAAGTACTTATTTAGAATAAAATATGTTTGTTGAATATAAGTTTATTATGTTTTTTTTTCATTGGTATCACTATTCGTCACGGGTTATGATACACACTTATGTCCAGTAGGTGGCGGGATTGCAACTTTTAAGTGGGCTAGTCTGTCACCAATAAAAAGGCTAATGCACCAAAACCCTGGATGCCAGTTGCTGTAAAAATATAAGTAGTAGTTAATCAACAGAAAAGAAGCAGTGTCCAGAGGAGATATATAGCTGGTTTGTGGAGGGGTAACTTAACCTACATGATGAACAGAAACTTTTTATCAGCATTTTTTTTGTATATGCTAAATATTTAATAATCATAATGATACCAAAATCATGCAGATATGACATATAGAAAAAAAACATGAAAACGTAAAACATAGAAAAAGAATAATAATTATAATAATAAAAACAAACAAGAAGGATATAGGCTTCATTAACATTTGCAATAGAAAAGAGGAGTTAAGTTGTTTGAGTATACAGTTTTCATAGTTCTGGTTGCTTTTCAACTTAAACGTCCTTTAAGGGTACATTTAAATTTGTGTATGTAATTACCTAATTAAATCAGAAGGTTTAACATAAAAATATTTCTTATATACTGTTTTTTATATAGTTCATTTATATGGACTAATATTTTATATTATTTTATATAACATATTTTCATTATGGCGACGCAGTGGCGCAGTAGGTAGTGTTGTCGCCTCACAGCAAGAAGGCCGCTGGTGGTTTCCTCCAGGTACTCCAGTTTACCACAGTCCAAAGACATGTGGTACAGGTGAATTGGGTATGCTAAATTATCCGTAGTGTATGTGTGTGTGAATAAGTGTGTGTGTGTTTCCCAGTGATGGATTGCAGCTGGAAGGGCATCAGCTGCATAAAACAAATGCTGGATAAGTTGGCGATCATTCCGCTGTGGCGACCTCAGATTAATAAAGGGATTAAGCCAAAAAGAAAATGAATGAATGAATAATTTCATTATTTAACAGATTTAATATCTCTAATAATCATATTCTTTCTATTTCATAAGCTTTGTAATAACCTGATTCGTGATAAATATGTTTGTGAATTTTATTTTGAATGTTTGCGTGAGTGTTATTTGGGTGTTTATACATGCATTGAGTTTAGTCATTGGGGCTATATGCCAGTATAGGTGTATTTGCATGCTGCGAGTTTATATGCGCATGTTGTTGTGGGTCAGGGGCCTAGCAACCGGAGGGGACTGGGGGGGATACGTCCCCCTCACTTTTAGAGACAGACCTTTTAGAAACAGGTGATTAATAATTATATGAACGTAAACTTGTGGATCTCATACAGCTGTCCCCCCCACTTTTAAAATGTCCGCTATGCCCCTGTGTGGGTGTTTATGCGAGGATCGAGTTTATATGTACATGCGAGTGTGTTATTGTGGGTGTACATGTATATGCAAGGATCGAGTTTACATGTACAGTATGCGCATGTGTATGTGGGTGTATGCATGCGTCGAGTTTACATGTACAGTATGCGCATGTGTATGTGGGTGTATGCATGCGTCAAGTTTATACAGTTGAAGTCTTATTATTTATGTTTATACAATTATTAGCCCCTTTGAAATGTTTTTTTTTTTTTTTATATTTCCCAATTAATGTTTAACAGAGCAAAGAAATCTTCACAGTATGTCCTATTTTTTTCATCTGGAGAAAGTCTTATTTGTTTTATTTTGGCTATAATAAAAATTGTAAGGTCATTTTAAGGTCAAAATGAAGCTATATTTTTTTCGATAGTCTACAGAACAAACCATCATTATACAATAACTTGCCAAATTATCCTAACCTGCCTAGTTAACCTAATTAACCTAGTTAAGCCTTTAAATGTCACTTTAAGCTGTACAGAAGTGTCTTGAAAAATATCTAGTAAAATATTATTTCCTGTCATCATGGCAAAGATAAAAGAAATCAGTTATTAGAAATGAGTTTTTAAAACTATTATATTTAGAAATGTGTTGAGATAATTTTTTGTCCGTTAAGCAGAAATTAGGGAAAAAGTTAAACAAGTGGGCTAATAATTCAGGGGGGCTAATAATTCTGACTTCAACTGTATGTATAGATGCAAGTTTCATATATGTAGTTTTGACTATCTAATAGTATAGGTGTATATGCACGTGTTTTATGTATGTGTTGATAAGCGAAGTTTGATTTAAATCCTACACGGCGCCTTATACATCTCATGCAACCTGCACATATAAGTTCATGAAAACAATGTACATTGTTTAATAGAAAGAAAGTTCTATTGACAAAATGTGTGACATGGTGTTTATAACCTAAATAAATTGCAGCAATGCACTTAATTTGTCATGGTTTGCTCTTAGCACAACAATTGATCTTAACCTCTACTGTCATTAATATGACAATATATTAATAACAATATTGTTCCACTCTTCAAAGATACATTTTAAGGTTCCTTTTAGTATGAAAAACAACAAAGTTAATTTTTGTATTTATTATTGCACGTACCTCCATCTGGCCTCACAGCAAGGATGAAGAGAGAAAGCACAGTAAATTGCCTAATCACTGAAGACATGTTTACTCTGAAAAGAAAAACAAAAAGAGCCAATTTAGTAATGAACTGTTTGTTAATGTTTTCTGGTTAAAATAATAATGAACCCTAAATTTGTTTTAAACAATTAACTTTAAAATGGTACAGTAATTAATTAAATAATTCTTACAGCTGACAATGACTTCAAATAAAAACAAACAAATAGTACGAGTACATTACATTCTTATACGTAAACGTTTCTTCCATATCCAAAACTTAATTAAGACAAAACGTATTTTTGATGATTCACAAAGTAAATGTTTGTATTTTCTTCTCTAAAAAGTGTTAATATTATTACTTAATAAACATACGAACAAATCTTATACAACAATATTTGCGTGGGGCTCTAGGGCATGCGCACAGATAGATTGCAGATAGATAGCTGCAGAAAGATTTCTATATATAATAACATTTCCGTGTATGAAACCATGAATACCAGCTACACTTGTATTAAGAGCCAAACACGACGATTAAACATGAGAAGCGTCTAAACATCAAAAAGCTTTAACTGTTTTGGACCATTTGTTATGGTTTTTCGCTCTACTTTTAGTGAAGTTCCGTAAGCTGCATTTGACACCATTGCTAGCTATTAAACTGGCAGTTTGACCTCGTAGATATAAAGACGACGCTATCGGATCAAAACGAGTCATTTAAAAGATACTTACTGTGTAAATGCTCTTCAAATGAACAGAACGACGAGAAAACTGGCACGCGAAGCATGAAGGAAAGGCTTTGAGGAGAGTTTTATCTGCTTTCACTTTCAGTATGACTATAGCCACACCCAGTAATACTCAATGGTAAATATTTTATATGCAACATTTTAGTGCATTTGCAACTACCTTTAAAAAATTATTGATGATTTTTTTTACCAAATGTGTAAATGTAATGTAATGTATAAACAAATAAATAATGCAAGTAAATGAAGTATTTTATTTTAATTTAAAATTATATAATTTTTTTATAGTGTGTGTGTGTGTGTGTGTGTGTGTGTGTGTGTGTGTGTGTGTGTGTGTGTGTGTGTGTGTGCGTCTGTTTGTTTGTAAACTATTACAAAGTAGTGAAGAAAGGGAGGAAACACTAAAAATATCTCACACTATTCCAACTATACAACTATTCCAAGCAGCATATGATTCTTGCATTAACATCTCTGACTGTATTTTAATGTTTAAACTTCTAATGTCATTTCATGAGCATAATAGCAATTTTACTTTCGAGACACAAACAAAAACTTTAATAACTAATTTATAGATAACTTTAAAAACAACAACAGCAATACAATTAGTGTCAATATAGTACAACAGACTCATAATGTAGTGTTTATTCTGAGCATGTGCTATGTAGTCTGTTTCTTTCAATGTGTTTTCTTTACACATTTTTCAAATCATCTTTATTTCTATAGTGCTTTTTACAATGTATATTGTGTATTTTTTATTTTTTAAATATTTCTCAAATGATGTTTAACAGAGCAAGGAAATTTTGACAGTATGTCTGATAATATTTTTTCTTCTGCAGAAAGTCTTATTTGTTTTATTTCGGCAAGAATAATAGCAGTTATTATATAAAAATAGTTTTAAATTTTTTAAAAATCATTTTAAGGTCAAAATTATTAGCCAGTTTAAGCTATTTTTTTCTGATAGTCTACAGAACAAACCATCATTATACAATAACTTGCCTAATTACCCTAACTTGCCTAGTTAACATGTCACTTTAAGCTGAATACTAGTGTTTTGAAAAATATCTAGTAAAATATTATTTACTGTCATCATGCAAAAGTTATTAGAAATTAGTTATTAAAACTATTATCTTTACAAATGTGTTGATAATACTAGTAATTTAATGCTAATGCTAATAATTTAATAATTCTCACTTCAACTGTGTGTGTGTGTGTGTGTGTGTGTGTGTATATGTATATATATATATATATATATATATATATATATATATATATATATATATATATATATATATATATATATATATATATATATATAGGTAGGCTGGAGAGTATGTGGGTGTATTTAGGTAGAGGAATGGTTCACCCAAGAATCTAATCATCATTGTCATCACTTACTCACTCTGTAGGCTACTTGTTTTAAAAACATGAAAACCTGTAACCATTGACTTCTAAAGTATTTGTTTTGGTATGCAAGTCAATGGTTACAGGTTTTCAGATTTTTTCAGCTCAAGTTTAAAAAATAAAGTCATAATAGTTTAGTAAATAGTGAGTAAATGTTCAATTTTGACTGAACTATCCCTTTAAATCAACACATGTTTAAAACACAGAAGATTTGTGTGACATTTCTGGATGAACCTTTTCATAGAATCTCTGATGTGTGTTGATATATTTTATTGATAGATTTTTTTTCAACACATTTCGAAACATAATAGTTTTAATAACTTATTTCTTAAAACGGATTTCTTTTATATTTGCCATGATGACAGTAAATAATATTTTACTACAACTTTTAAAGATATTACTATTCAGCTTAAAGTGACATTTAAAGGCTTATATAGGTTAATTAGGTTAACTAGGCAAGTTAGGGTAATTAGGCAAGTCATAGTATAATTATGGTTTGTTCTGTAGACAATAAAAAATATATTGCTTAAGGGGGCTAATGATATTGACTTTAAATGGTTTAAAAAAAATAGTTTTGTTGTTTTTATTCTAGCCGAAATAAACAAATAATACTTTCTCCAGAAGAAAAAATATTATCGTAAGTACTGTGAAAAATTCCTTGCTCTGTTAAACATATTTGGGAAATATTTAAAAATTAAAAATAAAAATTTATAGGATAATTTTGATTACAACTGTATGCATTGTTATTGTATGGTGGTTTATGCATAAAATTACCAAATGACAGCTGATGGGTTAGAGGACAATTAGGTAAAGATTAAGATTAGTAGAATAAGATGAAAAGTACTTTTTAAGGTGCTGAATAGAATGTCTATTGGAGGAACATCAAAATATATCTTTATTAATCCAGTATAAGCTGGCAGTCTGCTAATATTGCCAAACATAGTAGTTAGAAAGTAACAGAATGTCTAAAGGGAACCATCAAAACAAAATGTCACACAAACAACTGCACCCATACCTTCATGTATATATTTAAACAATGATTCTGACAATGCAGCAAAGAACTACATTAGATGACAAATATGTTGAGGTTAGAAATGTATTGTGTTTCAGTGAAAGCAAAAAAGAGCTGTATATGTTATATAACCTGCTAGATGGATTATCAGATGACCAGATGCACGAAAAAACATGTTTTGGGTATTATTGGGTACCAGTTTTGTTGTGTATTTTTCTTAATTTAGAGTTTAAATTAAAATGTATAATGAACAGTTTTTTTAATCACTTGTTTTGGTGTGAATAACATTTTATTCACCATTTACTTTAGTGTGAATTAACAAAAAATTAGTGGAAGTGAACAACACTAGAAGTCTCAACAGCTAATGTTTGTCAACACAGCTCATGGTTGAATCCACTCTTACCTGAAAAATAAAGTGGATGAAGAAGTTTTTTTCTTCATGAAAGAACAGATGCCTATATAAAAACATGTATTTGAATGAATCAATTATTCAATGTTCATTTGCCAAACAAACTGGTGGTTCAGCATGGTCTTTTGTCATACAAAAGCATGTTTGTACTGTACATGAATTGAGTTTCAGCCAGACACATTTTGAAAGCAAAAGTATGCCTTGAACAACAGACATTTGTATGTAATGCCTAAAACTGAAACAGAATGAAATCATGAATTCTTTTGATCTTAGTAAATTAAAGGCAAAAAAATGTTTAAGAAGTAAATCTTTTAAGAAGTAAAAAGTGTTAGTTTATTTGGATAAGCTGTCTGCATTTTTTGAGACTGAGAATTACACAAAGACACTTCAGCACAAATAATAATATTGAATGCAGTTTTAACATTCGTGTCAGGACATAAAGTACATAATATGAGGCAAATCAATTTTCAAACTGAATTTATTAAAAAGGAAAAAACAAAAAACACATGTAAATGAGAAACTGGAGACATTGTTGGTTGGAAATTTTGTTTTCATGGGATCATCGAGGGAAAACCAGACATGGATGTGGATGCAGGTACTACTTGAAGTGAAATATCACCAGTTAGGAGTGTTTTCTTTGTCTTCCCACAAATACTGAACATTGTGAAATGGAATGGTCAGGCATAGTGTCATGGTGGTTGCTGCTGTTAAACTTTTGGGCACCACATTAAAGAGCTGTCACAATTAAGATAGCAAATAAATCCCACAAGTTACATAAAAGCTGAAATATTAAAGCAATCTTCAGCTATCATTAATAGGAGTTCTTGTTTAGGAAAAATAATAAAACAATGACTTTTGTCAACAAAAAGTTTCTACAGGGCAGATTCATGCATCCTGCATATTTGTGTCACAGAGGCCAGCTAGGGAATGCTGTGCAGGTAAACCTCACTCCTCTGACCTCTAAAGGTGCTCTAGCGACAGATGGTTGAGGACATGGTTTTTAGTCTCTTAGAGCAACCGACTCCCATGCGAAAGCGCCGGTTCGATACTAGCTCGGAGCGGGTTGGGTGACGTAGGATCAGCGGGGATACATTGGTGCCGTGACCCAGATGGGAGTGAGGTTAAGGGGGGTGAGTGTAATGGAGGCCAGCTAGTGAGTGCTGTGCAGGTAAACCTCACTCCTCTGACCTCTAAAGGTGCTCTAGGGTTGGTTGGCGTAGGACCAAGCAGCAACCTCCTGCTCTCCCTCAGAAAGCCAATACAGAAATAAATGAAACTGCAATTTATCAAAATTCCGCCAGTCCTGGCTACATATGAAGCAAATTTCTATTGAGCCCAACAGAAAAAAAGGTGTTAAAAGCCTGGTACAAAGGGATTTTGGGTCATCGGTAATATTACCCTTCATGACAACTGTGAGGGGGTGGATTTTTTTTATAACTCATCCGTTACCTTTATATTAGGTTATATTAAGTTTGCATATTAAAGGGTGTGGCCACTTGAATGACAGCTAGGTCTCGTCGCCGTCACTTTACCTTAGCTGACTCCGGCTGATTAGCCAATGAACTTGGCAAATATATCATATTTTTCTGTTGATTTATGTGGCTTTACATAGTCAGTTGCCTTTTGGACTTATTTCTTACAATTATCAGATGATAATGCATGCTGTGTGCACTTAATTGTGCTCCCAACCCATTCACGTGACCTCCGTTTCCCATGTGAGTAAAGTTATATACGTATATACCATCTTTATAAATGCATTTATTTTATTTAAGATCATTTATCATTAATATTTTTCTTCAGAGCTGTAATGCACTCCAGAAACTGACAGATTGATTAGCTGTGGGCTCTAGAACATTCATCTTAAGCATTGTCATTCAGTGTTATGGCTGGATTTCATCAATAGTCTTGCATTTACTAACACAGACTATATCTAAAGTGTGGAAGTAATTCGCGTTTTCCTACTGTAGAAAAACATCATAAGAACAATGTTTAGTGGCTTAATGTATAACAACTGTGTTTTTAAAAGTCTAAACACTTTATTGATGTTGTGTACAACCAAGCACATGTGGTCAGAAAACAAATGAGTCACAGGTAATAAAGTATTAAGCTTTCTCCCAAAGAAAAGTCTTTCTAAGCCAGGTCCAAGCAAAATGCCAGCAGGGGTCTGTAGCTAAATGTAACAAAATGGCGACGGTTGGCCACGCCTACTTGTAGCTTCTTCCTCTTTTTTAATATATTTTTTTTATTTATTGAACAATTCAAAATTAACAACAATTAGAAAACTCCAGGGGATGACAAGAAACAAGGAAAAAGAAGACAAAGAGAAAAAAAAATTTAATGAAAACATGTAAATGTTTGCATACATTAATACACTTAACAGATTTCTTATTTCTCAGATTACAGATAGTTTTTATATACAGCTTAAATTCTGACTTCAAAATAATAAATAATGGCTTGCAATCACTGAACTTGCTTTTGTATATACTGAATTTTGCCAACAGAAGTAATAAATTGATTAAAAAGTATTCTTTGTGTAATGATCTGTTAAATGTTAGGAAACCAAATAAAACATTTTTAAAACAAAGTTGAAAACTGGGAAAAAAATTGATTCTAACAAAAGCGCAGAAATCCAACCAAAAATTAACTACATATGGGCAACTCCATAAACAAATGATAATATGTTTCTGTATGTAGACCACAAAACGTACAGCATGTATCAATTTCAAAATTAAACATGCTTGCAAGAAAGTAATTACTGGAATAGTATTTATAAATAAGTTTGAAAGAAATTTCTTTTACTTTATTTTTTACTAAGTATTTATGATAAACTTTCCAAATTTTTTGGCCTTGTAGCTTCTTTTGCAGTGTTTTGCAGTGAAACCTATGGGTGACATACATATATATATATATATATATATATATATATATATATATATATATATATATATATATATATATATATATATATATATATATATATATATGCATACTACGTCCACATATTTTACAGTCTATGTGTAGGACCAGCGGGGTTACATTTGCATAAAAAGAAAAGGAAAGAACAGAGAAAACTGAACCGTAACAATAAATAAATCACTTAGTGCTTGATAAAACCAAAGAAAATACAACTATAAAGAAAACAGTACTTTGTATTTTTGTCAATTATTCAATCATTCATTTTCTTCTCGCCTTAGTCTCTTTATTAATCTGGGTTCACCACAGCTGAATGTACCACCAACTTATCCAGCATGTTTTACACTGCGATACCCTTTCAGCTGTAACCCGTCACTGGGAAACATCCACACACACATACATTACGGACAATTTAGCTTACCCAATTCACCTATACCACATTTTTGGACTTGTTGGGGTAACTAGAGAAAACCCACGTGAACACGGGGAGAACATGCAAACTCCACACAGAAATGCCAACTGACCCAGCTAGTGCTTGAACCAGCGACCTTCTTGCTGTGAGGTGATAGTACTACCCACTGCACCACCATGCTGCCCCTTTTGTCAATTAAATAAAGGTTAAAGAGAATTAACAATTCACAGAATCTTGAGTTTATTGGATTTTTAAAATTATTGTAAATTGAAAGCATAAACCATCAATATAAATATATTTTAGAAAATGTTAGAAATGTAAGTGTTTTGTATTTTAAACCTATTATTTTTACTTATTACTTAATAAATTATTTGCTTAAATTTGATTGTGTAATCAAACATCTTATCTGATGTTTACTGGTATACAAATTAACGAGTAAAGAGGTTTGAGGATCATTCTAAAAAACAAAAATTCTATTGTTGCATTAGGAAACCTTTTCTAGCAAAAAAGAAAATATTTTATTTAAGCATTTAATACACAGGGTGTATCCAAATGAATTTGTTTCTTTGTATCATTTGTTCATAAGGTCATGAGAAAATACTCCTACAGCTGCAAAGTGGGGGTGGACTGAAAAAAGGATTCAATCAGTGCAAGAATCTGAAAGCATATCTTTACTTTTCTTTTGGGACTTAACATTTTGGGAATGGTAAAATCTGATCACTTTAGTCTGCTTAAACTCTCACATGCTCTTTTTTTTTCACCACTGTGCTCTCGTTTGTGTTTTCCCTGATTTTAGTTTCATGAGTCCCCTAGCATTTGATATAACTTTTGCATCATTTGCTAAATATCTTGAAACTTTACAGAAAACTGTGAAGTGAAATCTTACAATGTCTGCTATGAAAAGTGTACTTTAAGTAAACGTTTCTTGAATAGAGGACCAGGATACTTGCAAACTTCCAAGAGGCCCCAGATGACATAAAATCATTTTAAACAGGAACAAGGATTAAAATAAGATAAAAGGTTACATATAAGCTTAAACTGTTTATTTTATGATTACTTTAATTCAGCCGATTCACATGTTTTTTAATAACCAGAGTTTCTTGCAGGTTAAGAAAGCCTGCATTTGTCACAGCACAAAAGGCAGAGAGACGGAACATTGTAAAATCTTTTATAGGATCTTTGGTTAGGGTGTAGACTGTGAATGCCTGGCAAAATGAGGATGCCAAACGTATAAATGATTATAAAAGTGGATTTTAAATATGTAAAGGTAATATAAAATAATCAAATTTCATTCACACACAAACCATTTTATTGCTGTAAGCTCACTTGTTTTTCACTTTGGCTAAATTTTTTCATCAGCCAATCACATTGCAGCAACTTGCTAGGATTTTGATGAGAGTGCTCAGAAAAAGAGAAAATATCTAGACAGTCTAGTTGTTCAAGAATTGTTCTGCCATGTTGCCATTGTCATGCCAAATACCATAAACAGAAGCTCGCAACATTAGTCCCGCCTACGAGTTCTTCTGATTGCTCCACTGCTCTGAATGTGACAGTATGATAAATGGGTGCTGCTGTAGGTGAAAGTTGAAAAAAAAAAATTCTTTACAAGGCGTCTAAAACATACGGTGCTGCAAAAGACACAAGTGTATAATGGTCATGTATGTCTGTAAAACAATGAAAATAAGATAGCAACTCATTTTGTGCACAAATATGTCAGTCTGTGCACACACACATAATATTGAACAGACGTTGTCCACTGCACCTGCTGTTATGGATGGACACAGCATTTTCATTAAAAGGGATTTCAGGTTTGAAGCTTACTGAGTCTTAAATTTAATACACAAATATAGTTTTTCTGTTTCCTAATTATAAAGTTTTATTTTTCATTACTGTATATCTGTTGTAATTTTACATCACAAGATGCTCTTCAGTTTTGTGGCTGGTTGTGACAAAACACTTTTTCCTGTGTTTTGTTAAGCAAGCAAAGAGGATTTGTTATTATTCCTGTTGTACCGTACCTATTTCATACCATGACCCCAAAATCGAGGTACAGACCGAACCGTGAATTCAGTGTACTGTTACACCCTATAAACTCTCTTTATAGTCCTTAACATTGTATAATTACAGTACACTTTTATCCTCACTATATAACAGATTATAGTTTTTGGTTGCACATTATCTCAAGGTGATCTTATTAGAGTGTAACTATCATTTAACCTCGGGCACCTTCAGAATAAAATTCTTATTTTAATCTCAAGAAACACTGATGTTTGTCAAAGGCTACATTATTTAAGGGCATTCATTATAAAGTTGATAGGATCAAGCGTATGTTTCATTTGTAATATTAAGATATTTTCTTTGAAATCTAAATGTATATTTTCCTGCAAGGGTTGCTTAAACATTCCCTCACCTGAACTTGCCGCGAGTGAGATGAAGAAATTGAAAGCACATCAGTACCAAGGAAAAATCAGATGCTCAAGACATAATCTTTGAAATTATGACATATTAAAACATTTGCAAATATATGACAGAGGTTTGTGATACAACAATTACAGTGAAGCATTAATTAAATCCTTATTTCAAGAAAGCGAATCATATCATCACTGCACAGTTGAGAAGTAGACGGGCACAAACAAAAATATAATTTGTATATTTTTCTTTCAAAATATATATTTTTGAAATTATTTTCATTTGCTATAACTTATTTCTTAATTTTAATGTATTTTCTGTTGGACATTTATCTACTAGATAAAATAGAAGAACGAATACCTCTGAGGTAAAAATGTTTTAAAACCAGTCCAATACAACTGTAAATTGTACAGTAAGTAAATATAATATGTAACAAGGACACCTTAAAATAAAGTGCTACCCAATTTTTTGTTTGTTTTTAGTAACAAATGGGATAATGCTATTAAATGTTCTACAGTTGTGCTTAAAAGTTTGTTTACCTTTGCAAGATCTGTTCAAATGTGAAGAATTTTAACAAAATAAGACAAATAATCAAAATGCATGTCATTGTTTATTTACTGCCCTGAGTAAAAAATGTTACATAAAATGTGTTTACATATAGTTTAGTTTACAAACTGACACATGCAAATGTTTGAGTATTATTAAAATTGTGTGGTTACCTGTATTTTTTTGTTTGTTTGTAGTGATGAGTCTTTGATTCAGAAAACCATGTGCTGCGGATTTCCAGCATCTTCTCCAGATTTGAACCCGTTCCAGTGACTGTATGATTGTGAAATTTGTCTTTTCACTCCGTGGACAATTGAGAGACACAAGGACAGCTGGTACAAAGGTTCAAATGTTCACTGATGTTCCAGAAGGAAACGCAAGGCTATAAGAGCCAGGGGATGAGAACTTATAAACAGGATGAAGATGTTTAGCATGGTCCTTCAGAAATAACAGAAAATACTTGCACAGACAATTAAGCAATGCAAGTTTATCTATATAACACATTTAAAACATAATGGTAATTTAAAAGTGTTTGGAGAAAGGTCTGGCTGCACATGCAAACTGAGAATCCATGCTATGCTTTTAATGCTAAGCCCACCCCTCACTCTGACGTTCCTAGTTATTTTGAGTTCATGTGTCCGACATGTCTAAGCTTGTTTCAGCTTGCATGTGAAAATCTGCAGCCAGATACTATTGGAGAGTTTAACATGAAGAATGATAGAGGTACAATTGGTAGAAGTACAATAAGTATGAGAAAAAAAGAAACAAAGCATTAAAATGTTTTTAAAAATTATACTTTAAAAAATGTGTTGAAACAAGTTAGAAATAAAAACAAAACAAATAAGGCAATCTGTTGGACGTACCGTAGTGCTCATTCAATAAAGGCATGGAGAAGCAGGTGTGTTTTAAGACCTGAATTGAATGTATTTCACATCGAATCACTTCTGGAAGTTGATTCCAGCACTGTAGCAGCTAAAAGTGGATTAACCCTGCTTTGAGTGAACTCTTGGAATTTCTGATTTACTCAGTCCATATGATCTTAGTAATCTGTTAAATTTGTATTAGTCAGCATATCTATAATGTATTGAGGTCCTAGGTTGTTTAGTGATCTATAAACAAGTTAAAATACTTTAGAATCCATTCTAAATGTGCCTGGAAGAAGCGTAAAGACCTGAGGGCAAGTGTGATGTGCATTGATTCTCTGGTTCCGTTCAGAATCCTGAAAGCAGAGTTCTGGATGAGCTGTAGGCTAACTGTCTTTCTTTTAGGAAAGTAAACTGAATCTGCAGGACATGCCAGATTTTTTCCTGAAGAACAGCAGCAGCTGCAGCATAGTTTTGTTGTAACGTTCACATGGTAGGATCTGAATAACATCCATTTGCTGCTGTTGTTGTAATGAGGTGTATAATGTTTGTACAGTTTAGTATCAACTAAGCTTTGTTAAATGCTACAGTCATACTGACATGATATATTCCTGATCATGTGCATCCCTTTATGTAAGTAAGCAATGTAAATTTATAGCGCATCCATTGTGTATTGCTATTGCCCATACCCCTAAAGTGCTTTACAATTGTAGCATATGAGGTGTCTTTCCACACCAACACCAGATATCTGTGCACATATGTGATGGCTAATATGTATATGAATAAAAGTTTTTCTATGCAAATCAAGCTCAATTGCATTTGATATAAAAAAAAAAGATTATTTTTATATAATAAAACAAAATGAGTGGGGAAATTGACTGTTGTGGAGACAAAAAAAATTGGCTTGGATTAAGGCCATATGCAGCTGTGGAAATGTTTACTTCCTACTACACCCAGGAGCATTGTAACATTTTTAAGCAC
The DNA here is from genome assembly GCF_903798145.1 of Danio aesculapii. NCBI lineage: Eukaryota > Metazoa > Chordata > Actinopteri > Cypriniformes > Danionidae > Danio > Danio aesculapii. The sequence continues at coordinate 25,948,676 of NC_079440.1, read as the reverse complement.
TATTGCACACCCAGTCAATGTTTTGATATGAATTGATTTTTAATTTTTGTATTTTTCTAATAAGTTTATATGCAGCAGTAGTCCTAGTAACAGGACATTTTACATAGAACATCTAGCACCTGGTACACTTTAGTAAACGCACTGGACTGATTGCTAAAATAAAAATCGGAGAAAATCAATTTTAATTTTGGTTAACTATATTTTCTATTTACAAATGATGATTTTCATTTTTTCAATTAACATACACCCTAGATCAGAGTTGCACAAACTATAAATTTATTATAGACTCTGGCCATAAATTCATGACTCTGGTTTGTTTATTAAAAAGGACTACAAATTGCAATCAATGCATACAATCATTGAATAATAATAATAATAAGAAGAAGAAGGGGTGATCCGGTTTCCCCCACAAGTCCAAAGACATGTGGTATATGTAAATTGGGTGAGCTAAATTGCCTGTAGTGAATGAGTGTGTATGGGTGTTTCCCAGTGATGGGTTGCAGCTGGAAGGGCATCTGCTGCATAAAACATATGCTAGATAAGTTGGGTTCATTCCACTGTGGCGACCCCAGATTAATAAAGGGACTCAGCCGAAAAGAAAATTAATGAATGAATAATATATTTAAACAATAATACATTAAATAATAATAACTCACATACTTAATCCTGTGTATAAACCAAGCTTTCTTCTCTCTTTCATGTAATACAACAAATTTTGTGAACTATCAGAAAGAGGCAAATAAAGTATCATATTTCACTGTACTGTGATGTTACATGTGCCTTGTAGACTGTTTAACAATTCACATGAACATTCCAGCAATGCATGAACAAATGTTAATGGTTCACAGTTAATCTGTCCCTATTTTTGGTCTAAATTTCTGGTTGCACTTTACAGTATGTGCACTTAACATGAACCTACAGTGCACTAGTAGTGGGTTATAAACTATAGAACTATTATAAATTAACTTCATGGGTTAAGGTTCAGTGATTTAAGATAGGTATTGCACAGTTTATGTAATAACTACTGTGTACATCCAAAACAGGGTTGTAAAATAAAGTTTTACCAAAATGTGACTGATAATAATTTTTCAGGTCTGTATGATTATGAATGACTGTCTTTGTATTATATAAGATAACAATAATTGGTTTATATTTTGGTTTATATTTTGGTTTATATAAAGTGGGTTATATTTTAAGTGAACAAACAAAAGTCTATTTCTTTTAAATAATATATTTCTCAGAAGTTCCAGTTGTTCCATGTATTACTCGTATTAAACTCAATAATTTATTAAACTGAAATTATTGAACTCACAGTACTGATAAAATAAATTTAAACAATAATGTCTCCAGTGATTTAACCAGGAAGTACAACTAAACTGTGTGGAAATGTTTAGCAATATGAGGATGTAAGTAAGACAAAAAAAAAACCCAGATACAACAGGTAGTCACTGACTATAAAAAGCAGTCTTTTGTTAGTCTATCCAGTTTATCCAGTTTTATGTAATCTTACACTATTTAAATAAGCTTGTAAGCCATCTGGTAACCTTGCTTAACAAATGCCAAATGTAGGTTGGTTTCTAGCCTTCTAAATGTTTGTTTGCAAAGCATAACTATTCAAAACAATATTTTTATCGAATAGTATAAAAGCTATTTTACTCTGGATTGATTTGTTTAAATGCACTTAGATCAACACCTTATGGTAATATAAGAAAAAAGCATAAAGGAACTTTCTAGGAAGTTCAAGTTTTTTTAGTTTTTTTAAGTTATTGTATATGAGAGATGCTGAACCTCAGTATAAGACCTCAGATTACTATAGAGTTCATAGATTTTGTCTGTGCCAATAACTTAGTGGTTAATTTTGTGAAACTGGTTCTCCGGTTTCCCCCACAAATCTAAAGACATGAGGTACAGAAGAATTGGCTAAGCTAAACTGTCCATAGTGTATGTGTGAATGAGTGTGTATGCATGTTTCCCAGTGATGGGTTGCAGCTGGAAGGGCATCTGCTGCCTAAAATATGCTGGATAATTTGGCGGTTCATTCCGCTGTGGCAACCCCAGATTAATAAAGGGACTAAGCCAAAAAGAAAGTAAATCAATTAATAAATATTGCTCATATCTATATGCACCTATCACTTTATTAGGTACACCTGTTTAACTGCTTGTTAACATACATTTTTAATATGCCAATCCCATGCCAGCAACTTAACACAATTAGGCATGTAGACATGGTCAAGACAATCTGCTGCAGTTCAAACCGAACCATCAAAATGGGGAGGAAAGGTGATTTAAGTGACTTTGAACGTGGACTTTTAAACTTTTGAACATGGTTGTTGGTGCCAGACGGGCTATTCAGAGTATTTCATAAATTGCTGATCAACTGGGGTTTTAATGCACAACCATCTCTAGGGTTTCCAGAGAATGGTCCGAGGAAAAAAAATCTAGTGAGCCGCAGTTCTGTGGGCGCAAATGCCTTGTTGATGCCAAAGGTCAGAGGAAAATGGCCAGACTGGTTCGAGCTGATAGAAAGGCGACAGTAACTCAAATAACCACTCGTTACAACCGAGGTATGCAGAAGAGCATCTCTGAATGCACAACATGTCCAACCTTGAGGCAAATAGGCTATACAGCAGCAGAAGACCACACCGGGTGCCACTCCTGTCAGCCAAGAACAAAAACTGAGGCTACAATTTACAGTAGAAGAGAAGATTGACAGTAGAAGATTGGAAAAATCTTGCCTGGTCTGATGGGTCTCGATTTCTGCTGGACATTCGGATGGTAGGGTCAGAATTTGATGTCAACAACATGAAAGCATCCATCCTGCCTTGTATCAATGGTTCAGGCTAGTGGTGGTGGTGTAATGGTGTCAGGAAATTTTGAGCCCATTAGTTCAAATTGAGCATTGTGTCAACACCTCCACAGTCACCAGACCTCAATCCAATAGAGCACATTTGGGGTGTGGAGATTCACATCATGGATGTGCAGCCAACAAATCTGCTGCAACTGCGAGATGCTAACATGTCAACATGGACCAACATCTCTGAGGAATATTTCCAGTACCTTGTTGAATCTATGTCCGGAAGGATTAAGTCCGTTCTAAAGGCAAAAGTGTGTCCAACTTGCTACTAGTAAGGTGTAACTAATAAAGTGTCTGGAAAGAGTGTATGTTCCCTTTTCATGCTTATGTTTCATCACTATAGTTCCCCTTCGGATGGGGAACTCCAATGAGGGTATCCTTTGAGGGTATCTCCAACCTGTGTCTATAGAGAGATCGAGAAACAGCTTCTCCTGGTCCAGAGCGTGTATACGCAGTGGCAGATGGTCGAGCTGGGTTTTTCTTCCTTGCCTGGCGTTCTTTGGGTCCGGTCCTCAGAGAGCGGTTTGTATATAGGAAAAAAGCTTTCCTAAAAGAGTAACACGGTCATGCAGCGCGTCTTTTTCAAGATGTCACTCGACCGTGCGTTTCTGGATGCGGTGGTTTTGCTATCCCCGAATGATGGGCACGAGCACAGCGTTTCATGTCAGGGGGTCCAGCATATTAATGCGGTGCTCGCAGGCAGTACATGCCATCACTGTGATGTCATGTCTGTTGCGCAGTAAAGATCGCGGCTCACGAGCCACCCACCCCAGTTGTCACCCGCACTGCGGTTGGCACTCGGGCAGATCTGAGGGTTTCAGTGGGAGTAAATCCGCCGCCCTCGGGCTGCGGACCTCTCGCTCCTCCACGCGCTCCATCCAAGCTTCAGGTGAAGAGAAGCGCTCCGTCCTTGGATGGTCGCTCTCTCACATGATGACACCGGGCTCAGATGTCCATCGCTGCATCGGAGGATGGGCTGTCATTGTCTGATGAGGATGCAAACCCGTTCGCTCCCTCCCTCCGGGGTGGAGAGCGTGGCGTTGGCATCTACAAAGCAGACATGATGGCCGTGCTTTCTCGGGCTGCTTCGGCCATGGATCTGGTAATGGTTTATCCCCCAGCCCCACGGCTGGACCGACTAGATGGGTGTTATGTGGAGGATATAAGGAGGCAAGACCTTCAAAGCCTCCCGTCCCCTTTCTCCCGGAAGTGCACAGTAAACTCACGCAGTCTTGAGGGCACTTTTTTCTGCCCGATCTGCCTGCGCTTCCATCCTCACCATCCTTGGAGGGTGGGCTGTCAAGGTCTGACGAGGATTCGAACCCGCTCGCTCCCTCCGGGATGATGAGCGCAGCGTCGAATCTAGAAGCAGACTTTGTGGCTGTGCTTCCCCAGGCTGCTTCGGCCGTGGCTCTGGAGATGGTTCAGACCCAGGACTGAGCATGAGCTCCGCACCGCAACCGACTATGCTCTTAAAAAAGAAAAAAAAAAGTCGGCTGTGTGTGCCCTGGGAAGGACGATGATCACATCCGTGATCCAGGAACGCCACCTCAGGCTAAACCTGGTGATATGCGTGATGTTGACAAAGTTCGTTTTCTTAACTCACCCATATCCCAAGCTGGCCTGTTCAGCGACACCGTCGGTGAATTCGCCCAGGAATTCACGCCGGTGATAGAGCAGTCGGAGGCGATGGGCGATATCTCTATCAGCGGGATTGTATGACCATTCCCCCCCGCCGAGCCATCCACATCCACTGCTTTTCGCCAAGGACGCCCGCCTGCAGCTTTGCTCCGCTGCACCTGCCTGCGCCTCCGGCCACACGGCTGCGCCGAGCTTCGCGCAGGCAACCAGCGTCCCCCGCCCCAGGGCGCCACTAAGTTCAGTAACCGGACCGCGAAGCGTCCCTGAGATGGGCCATCTGGGGAGGAGGGTATTTGCTCTTTCCCCACTGGAGGACGGGGCACTAACGGCGTAAAAAAAAAAAAAAAAAAAAAAAAAAAACGCCATCAAATCCTCAATGAAAAAGCATTTTTTCCCTTCTCGGGATGTGACAGCCCGAACACTGGCAGTCTGGGATGCTATGCCTTCCAGCTCACAGGATCGGTGCGTTTCGCCAATGGCTCACGGAGTGCGAGAGAATGGTCTCCTTTCTCTCCCACTCCCAGCCCCTCCTCTGGAGTTTGGGTGCGAGACGAGAGCATCTCGTCTCCTGCTCTCCCGTAGGACTCCAGCGCTCCCCGGGTGAGCCCACTCACTCCATGCTGCCCCGCCGCTGGCACGTCAGCGATCGTGCGGGTGGAACCACTTGCGGGGGCTCTGCCTGCCTGGTTAGCACGGGCCAGCCCATCGCAATGACTCATCCGTGCGATCAGACTCGGCTATGCGATACAGAAACGGCCTCCCAGGTTCACGGGCGTGTATTTCACCAGGGTCAGCCCTGCATCCGCCCCTGTCTTGCGAGAGGAAATTGCTGTCCTCCTGGCGAAGAATGCAATCGAACCGGTCCCTCCAGTCGAGATGGAGTGCAGGTTTCACAACCCGTACTTCATCGTGCCCAAAAAAGAGCGATGGGCTATGGCCAATCCTAGATCTGCACGTTTTGGACCGCGGCCTTCACAGGCTATGCTTCAGAATGCTTACGCAGATGCGCATCACCCGATGCGTTCGTCCTTGGGATGGTTAGCAGCAATAGACCTGAAGGACGTGTATTTCCATGTCTCCATACTTCCATGCCACAAAACTGCGGTTTGCGTTCGAAGGTCGAGCATGGCAGTACGGGTCCTCCCCTTTGAGCTTTCTCTGTCTCCGCGGGTTATCACCAAGCTCGCGGAGGGTGCACTCATGCCCCTTCGGCTCGCGGGCATCCACATGCTCAATTATCTCGATAACTGGCTGATTTTAGCCCACTCTCGGGAGCAATTGATTATGCACAGAGACAAGGTGCTCCGGCACCTCCGCCTGTTGGGGTTTCAGGTCAACCGAGAAAAGAGCAAGCTCGCCCCCGTGCAGAGCATCCCCTTTCTCGGGTTGGAGCTGGACTCGATCACCATGAAGGCGCGCGTCTCACGAAAACGTGCCGAGCTAATGCTGAACTGTTTGAGAGAGTTCGACAGGAAAAAGGTGGTCCCCCTGAAATCTTTTTCAGAGGCTCCTGGGGCATATGGCATCCACAGTTGCGGGCACGCCACTCGGATTGCTCCATATGAGACCACTACAGCGTTGGCTTCACGATCTGGTCCCCAGACGCGCATGGCACGCGGGCACACACCGAGTGATTGTCACTGTGCTGTGTCGCCGCATCCTCACCCCCTGGAAGGACCCCTCCTTCCTACGGGCCGGAGTGCCCCTAGGTCAGGCGTCCAGGCATGTTGTCATTTCGGCAGGTGCCTCCAGTATGGGTTGGGGGGGGGCGTGTGTAGCTGGCATGCTGCTGCAGACCTGTGGAAGGGAACCCAGCTGCATTGGCATATCAACTGCCTAGAGCTGTTGGCAGTGTTTCTCGCTCTGCGCCGCTTTTTCCGGTGCTGAGGGGGCAACACGTGCTGGTCAGGACAGACAGCACGGCTGCGGTAGCGTATACCATCCGTATGGGGGGTATACACTCCCGCCGCATGTCTCAGCTCGCTCGCCGTCTGCTCCTCTGGAGTCATACGCGGCTGAAGTCGCTGCTTGCTATTCACACCCCGGATGGGCTCAACGGGCTCTCACGGCATCTCCTTCCCCGGGAGAATGGCGACTCCACCCCGAGTCTCGGGGCATGCGTAAGTATGCGTTTCCCCCAGTGAGCCTACTCGCGCAGTTTCTGTGCAAGGTCAAGGAGGACGAGGAGCAGGTCTTGCTAGTTGCGCCCCCTGGCCCAACCGGACCGGGATATCAGAACTCTCCCTCCTCGCGACGGCCCCCCCTGGCGGGTCCCTTTGAGAGAGGACCTACTCTCTCAGGGACAGGGCACCATCTGGCACCCTCGCTCAGATCTGTGGAACCTCCACGTGTGGTCCATAAACGCGACGAGGAAGACTTAGGTAACCTACCGTTGGCGGTGGTTAATACCATCACTCAGGCTAGTGCACCCTCTACGAGGCATGCCTACGCCCTGAAGTGGAGTCTATTCACTGAGTGGTGTGCTTCTCGCAGAGAAGACCCCCGATCAGGCCAGATCAGTGTTGTGCTTTCTTTCCTTCAGGACAGGTTGGAGCGAAGGCTGTCGCCCTCCACACTGAAGGTTTACGTGGCCACCATCTCCGCTCATCATGATGCGTGGATGGCGGCATCGTGGGGAGGCATAACCTCATCATCCGGTTCCTCAGAGGTGCGAGGCGGATGTTTCCACCCTGCCCCCCTCCCATGCCCTCTTGGGATCTCGCGGTAGTGCTACGAGCCTACGTGGGGATCCCTTTGAACCACTCGACTCAGTATGCTTGAGATTTATGTCCTTGTAGACAGCTCTGCTGGTTGCGTTGACATCGATTAAGAAGGTTGGGAACCTAGAGGCATTTTCGGTCAGTGACTCGTGCCTAGAATTCGGGCCGGCCTACTCTCACGTTGTCCTGAGACCCCAGCCTGGCTATGTGCCCAAGGTTCCTACCACGCCGTTTAAGGATCAGGTAGTGAGCCTGCAAGCGCTGCCCGCGGAGGAGGCAGACCCAGCCCTTTCATTGTTGTGTCCTGTTCGCGCTTTGCGAATATATGTGGACCGCACTAAGAGCTTTAGATCCTTTGACCAGCTCTTTGTCTGTTACGATGGTCGGCAGAAGGGAAATGCCATATCTAAACAGAGGTTGGCCCACTGGAAAGTGGATGCCATCACTCTTGCTTATCAGAGCCAGGGTGAGCCGTGTCCCCCGGGGGTGAGAGCGCACTCCACTCAGAGCATCGCATCCTCCTGGGCGTTAGCACGCGGCGCCTCTCTGACAGACATTTGTAGAGCTGCGGGTTGGGTGACACCCAATAGATTTGCAAGGTTTTACAATCTGCGAGTGGAGCCGGTTTCCTCAAGGGTATTAGGTAACCCTTGGTGATTGAGGAAACGATTCGGTTGAGGTGTCGAAATACGCTTGCTGCGCCATTCTCCCTAACCCAGAGATACGTGCGCTTTTTCAGCTTTGTCAGTTCTGTTCCCCATTTGGCGAACCCTGCAGAGTTCCTCTGAGGTCCCCAGCATCTGACTCAGTGGAGGAGTCAGGTGTTGGCCCGTTACGTTGTTGGCATGCCCGCTGGTCAGCCCGCGTTCTGGGTATAGGTGCCTGCTATGCGTGATCCCCGCTGGCGATCCCATACGCTCACTCAGCCACGGTTTAGTCCCCCCTTCTAGGCGGGCCTGTGTCTTCCCTCTCCGCTAACCATCCTTATGCACGGACTCCCCATCTCTAGGCTGGTCCATAGGTTGTCACCAGGTCTCCCCTCTACGTAGCAGGTGAGCTCCACAGCGTCCTCCCTATCGGGACTGAACGCTTTCCCAACGTACTGTCATATTAAAACCTATTTTACTGGGTTATTGCGACTCCCCGAAAATATAACTGTTCCTGAACAGGTAAGTAAGGACCAGGGGACACGTTGGAAGACTGTGTCTCGGGGCGTTGTAGGTGCGCTCGCTTTACTGCGTGGCACACCCTTCGCCAGGGACGCAGTAAGGTTCTTTCGTTGTGGCGTTTTCCATAGATTTCCCCATAGTGGAAGTTTCCACATAGCATTGGAGTTCCCCATCCAAAGGGGAACGCTACGGTTACTAAAGTAACCCTTCGTTCCTCGAGGGGGGGAACGGAAATGCTATGTTCCTTCGCCACAACAATTGTCCCTTAGCTGTTGAGCGTGAAAGTCTCTTCAGCTAGAAAAGGATGTCGAGCATGGCACTGGCTGCGTCTTTATACCATGACTGATTGTCATTGAGGCCAGCTGTGCACGCTGACGCCGCCAACTCATTGGCATTTCATTGGCCCGTTTATATACTCTTTCAGATGATTGGTTTCTGGTGAAATCCCCATAGTGTAAGTTTCCACATAGCATTTCCATTCCCCCCCTCAGGGAACGAAGGGTTACTTTAGTAACCGCAGCGTTCATTGTCTAGCCTTGGCTAAAAATGAGTATTTGGCCTCAATTTATTACAATTTATGACAACTTACATATGACACTTGTAGCAATTCATAATGTAATAGCTGCATGTAATCTAATAAAAACAACAAAATGTAATATACCACACCTTTCTATTTCATCTTTATTCAAAAGCTTTTTCTGTTTAAAGGTGAGATTTCTCATTGCAATGTTCTTTGCTGATAGAGTTTACTTCTCAGCATGTTGCTGTTCTCTTGTAACATAAATCATGACAAGTCCTGACACGTAGCAAGAGAAAACCACAAAAAATGATGAGCCTTCTTGTGTTTGTGTGTCAGTCATGTTTTGTCTACATTGTGGGGAAAAATTAAAACAATTTTTGGCTTTATGGAGGCTGACCACATAAATATTTTAAATTAGCTTAATATATGATAAGTCTATTTATAAATGTTAAGAGGAAGAAAGTTATTTTTCAGGCTTAAACAAAAATTATCATGTGTCAAATATTAAAAGTAGGGCATTTAAAAAAAGCTGTTATAATTTTAAATAAAAACTTAATTAGTTTCATCACACACTTAATTTACTTGAATTAACTAGTTTGCAGTTTGAATATTATTTCCAGGCTTTTAAATTCTTTAATAACCATTAAATGTGATTCAGCATTATAGTGTCCTAGAATAAGTAAGTAGAGTTAGCAACTGTCTTTATGTTGTATAAAATACGGTCAAAGATTTCTTAACTGGTTACTGAGGAAATGTGTGTTTGTGTGTGTGTGTGAATATATATATATAATATATATATATATATATATATATATATATATATATATATATATATATATATATATATATATATAGTTGATGTCAAAATTATTAGCCCCCCTGTTTTTTCCCCCAGTTTCTATTTAATGGAGAGAAGATTTTTTGACACATTTCTAAACATAGTTTTAATATCTCATTTCTAATAACTGATTTATTTTATCTTTGCCATGATGACAGTAAATAATATTTTACTAGATATTTTTCAAGACACCTCTAAACAGCTTAAAGTGACATCTAAAGGCTTAACTGGGTTAATTTGCTTAACTAGGCAGGTTAGGGTAATTAGGCAAGTTATTGTATAATGATGGTTTGTTCTGTAGACTATCGATAAAAATATAGCTTAAAGGTTCTTATAATTTTGACCTTAAAATGGTTTTTAAAAAATTAATTACTGCCTTTATTCTAGCCGAAATAAAACAAATAAGACTTTCTCCTGAAGAAAAAAATATTATCAGACATACTGTGAAAATTTCCTTGCTCTGTTAAACATAATTTGAGAAATATTTAAAAAAAGAAAAAAAATTCTAAGAAAGGCTAATAATTCTGACTTCAACTGTATATGTTTATTTAAAATGTTTTTTTAAATTAATTTTCTTTTTTCATACATTCTACAGCATTATTAACATTTTACAGGCAAATAATGTGTTAAGATGTTCTATAAACACTTGTCCACAATCCCCAGGTGGATTTGCATTTCCAGACTGTCTGCATTTCTGGTTTAGACCAATGTAGCATTAGCTCTTTATTAAACTCTTTAAAGTGTTTTTAAGGAAGTGTTCTTCAGAAAGTAGATTCACAGAAAATATGTAAATGTAGATTACATGTCATGTTGTAAGTTTAAAATCTGGCTATCACTAGTAATGGTATAATTACTATTTTAATCTTTATACTACAATTATATCTAATATTGTGTGCTAATTTAGCAATTAATTACTATAGGCTAAATGTTTGTTTTTAAAATTACTACACAAAATGAGTTTAGACTATAACTTGCTTTGTGGAAAGATATGCATGATAGTGAAAGAGGAAATGACTTTTAGGACAAGCACTTAAAACATTCTAAAAATGGAAAACAGAAATGCAACAAAACGCATTGCAAAATAGACAAAAACAAAGACAGGATGTATTGAGTGTTGTTGACTACAAGCACAGCAGCCTGCCTGACTAAATCCTCCAACTGGCTAGTATAAGATTGTCGAAAAAAACATTTGTTACTGCTTTTTGTTTACATTGAAGCTATACTGTATATAACATACAATAGCTTACTAAGCCTGTGGGCCTACACTCTTCCACTGTGGCTAGTCTTTTTACATTGTAGCTATACTGTATTGTAGGCCTACTTTCATTCATTCATTTTCTTTACGGCTTAGTCCCTTTATTAATCTGGGGTAGCCACAGCAGAATGTACTGCCAACTTATCCAGCACACGTTTTACGCAGTAGATGCCCTTCCAGCTGCAACTCATCACTGGGAAACACCCATACACTCTCACACACATACACTACGAACAATTTTAGCTTGCCCAATTTAGCTGTACCGCATGTCTTTGGACTTGTGGGGGAAACCGGAGCATCCAGAGGAAACTCACGCGAACGCAGTGAAAACATGCAAACTCCACACAGAAATGTCAAATGACCCAGCCGAAGCTCGAATCAGTGACCTTCTTGCTGTGAGGCAACAGCACTACCTACTGTGCCGCCACATCGCCTGTAGGCCTACTTATGTTTTTATAAAGGATAAGTAAAAAGCAATGAGCCATTTGCATGTCATTTATGTATTGGTTTCATATCATGTGATTTCAGGAGTGTGTTCTGCAGCGAGTTCCAAATTTCAGTTTTTAAATGTGGTAAGATAGAAAGTTAAGCCTTGCGACCATACAGCAATGCTCGCTATCGTTACATTATTATATAATGTTTGTAACAATATCACATTCTGTACATTGCGTATTCTGTTTCTATTCTGGTTACTTTTTTATTTGTACTCAATCATTTGAACTCGAATAAAAAATAAATTAATAAAATATGTTTGTTAGCTTTTACAGGCAGGCAACAGACCTGTAGCTTTTGCAATAATGCACATGCATTCATTACAGTTTTTCCAACTGCTCACACACAAAATCTTTTCTTGTCACACAATTTCTGAAACCTCTCACTCAAAATGCAAAACTACACAGCAAATCTCCAAAACCAGAAGCTATTTCTCAGCCTTCAACTCAGTTTTCAATTGTATAAAACACTTTTTTCAAAACCCTACACACAATTCTCTATCTAAAACACACAAATCTAATAGAAAGCTACTTGCTTTCCTTTTCCTAACACAACCAATGAAAATATACACTTTATCACACGATCACACACACACATGCACGCACACACGCACACACACACACAAACACACGCACACACACACACACACACACACACACATACACACACACACACACACACACACACACACACACACTCCTCACATGAGCAAACATTAATTTCTTACAGTTTTTTTCCAACTACTTACACACAAAATATTTACACGTCACACGATTTCTGAAACCTCTCACTCAAAATGCAAAACTACAGTCCAAATCTCCAAAAGCAGAAGCTATTTCTCAGCCTTGAACTCAGTTTTCAATTGTATAAAACACTTTTTTTTCAAAACACTACACACAATTCTCTACCGAAAACACAAAAATCTATCAGGAAATGACTTCTCCCTCTGAGACCCCCCACGCTTTACTGTATTCTAAAGAGCGTATTTTGCTTTACCTTACTTTTGTTTACTTTTTATTTTTTTACATTCAGTGTGTGTAATATTTTAATGAACACACTTGACTTTACAGAGCAACAGGATCACCTTTATTCTGCTGAAAGCATGTGAAGAACTCGCAAAGCATCACGGGTCGCATTAACCCCTTACCTCTCAATGTCATACATAGTTCTTAAAGCTATACATACATTACATCTCCCCCACTTTTTTTTTTTTTTTTTTTTTTTTAGCAACAGCTTAAGTATTTCTTAAACATTTCTCACTGGTATTAAGCCATCTTCAATGTCATTAAACAAAACAAAACTACTTTTTTTTTTTTACTTTTTTTTTTTTTTTACTAGATAATATAAACTCAATTAAGAACATTGTAGCTATACTCTACTGAACATTCTCTTCTTTCTTCCACTTTTTTCTTTTTTTTTTTTTTTTTCACAAATCTAATCTGTCAACTGGTTGCTTATCCTGCCAGATCTAGTCATCATCAGTCCAGATGTCTCTTTGGGGACTGAGACAAAGTTGTTGTTGTTTCCAACGTAGATTCAGGCTGCTGTTCATATGTTAGATCCTTTTGAACTAGAGTTTGAGTTTGTCCAGCTGACGGAGGGATGAGTTGCAAGTGGCGACGGTTACGCCTCAGAGTTGCCCCCTGATCTGTTTCAATAGTGAACGATCGAGGAGTTTTACTCTGACCTGTGACCACAGCAGGTGTCTCCCAGGACTTTTGATGATCTAACTTAGTGAGCACAGCATCACCAGATCTCAGCGCTGGTAGTGTTTTAGCTCCATGGTGACGATTAAAGTAGAAGATTGCTTTTGCTTTTCCTGAAATCTTTTCTCTTTACATCCTCTAAATTTGGCCACTGAGGCTGAAGATTTGTCTCAAGCATTGGGAGTGTTGTTTTAATTTTTCTGCCCATAAGAAGTTCAGCTGGGCTTACACCTGTGGAGATGCAAGGTGTCGCCCTGTAGCTCATCAGAGCCAGAAGAGGATCTTTCTGTTGTAGAATTTTCTTTGCAATCTGGACTCCTCTCTCTGCATGTCCGTTTCCTTGAGGGTGGTGTGGACTAGACGTTATGTGTACAAATCAAATACTTTTGCAAATTCATGAAACTCTGCACTCACAAATTGACGACCATTATCTGAAACTACTTCGTCAGGGCATCCAAATCTGGCAAATAGTGCTTTGAGTTTTAGCACTAATTCAGAACTGGTAATTGTTGTCATGTGGAGGATCTCAAGAAATCGAGAAAAATAATCTGACACAATAAGATAAGTGTGCTTGTTATGCTCACATAGATCAATAGCTAGCCTTTTCCACGGCCTATCTGGAAGAGGGGTTGAGATGAGAGGTTCCTTTTTCTGAGTATGTTTCATCTCCATAACATATCCGACAGGACTGAACTTTTGTTTGATCTCAGTTGAAATGCCTGGCCACCACACAGATGTTACTGGCACGCTCTCTACACTTTGTCAAACCTTGATGCCCATCATGTATTCTATCCAGAATATCTGCTCTCATGACGTCTGGAATCAACATACGAGTTCCCTTTGTCAGTATTCCGTTGTGTTCAGACAGCTCATTCCTGAAAGGGAAAAACTGTCGAACAGCCACTGGAATGTTGTCTACATAACTTGGCCATCCTGACTGGATATATTTCAATACAATTTGCAAGTTATTGTCAGCCACTGTAGCAACCCTAATAGCTTCAAGTTTTGTAGGGGTTGCAGGCAGGCCTTCAGCAACAGCTGCAATGTAACAATCCACATCTGAGTGTGTGTTAAGCTCTTTTCCATTGCATGCAATCGGGCTCCGTGATAGGGTATCAGCCACCAACAAAGTCTTTCCTGGAGCATACTCAGCAGTCAGTTTGAATCTCATTAGCCTCATAAGTAGTCTTTGACATCGCAGAGGAACATTGTCCAAGTCTTTCTTATTCATTAGAGGTACTAACGGTTTGTGGTCTGTCACTAATTTGAAGTTTTCAAGGCCAATCAGATATTTTTCAAATTTTTCACAAGTCCAGACGCTCGCCAGACATTCTTTCTCAATTTGGGCATATCTGGTCTCAGCCCCAGACAAACTACGTGAACAATAGGCCACTGGCTTCCAGTCTTCACCATGCAGCTGCAGTAACACACCCCCTATGCCATAACTGCTAGCATCAGCTGAAACAGCGGTGGGTAAAGACACGTTGTAGAATGTCAAAACTGGAGAAGTGGAAAGAACGTCTTTTATGCGCTGAAAGGCGGCTTCCTGAGGATAAGCCCAAGTCCATTGCTGATGTTGACCTTAAAGTTCGTATAGTGGTTTGCCCTCTGTTGACAAATTTGGGATGTACTTGCCTAGATAATTAAACATTCCAAGTACCCGTTTTAGCTCCTGCACATTCCGTGGAGCTGAGAGCTCACGGATTGCTCTAACCTTTTCAGGATCGGGCCTCACACCTGATTGTCAATCAAATGACCAAGGAAGTGGAGTTGTTGTTGTCTCAGCAGACACTTTTCCACGGTTTAACTTTAACCCTGCAGATTCATTCTCTCCATACCTTGGTAAGCCGTTGGTCATGTTGTTCCATAGTGTCTCCATACACCAGTATGTCATCCATATAAACAGATACACCTTCAAGGCCCCCAGAGAGTTCTTCTGCCATTTTACGCTTGAAATATTTCTGGTGCACTTGTGATGCCAAAAGGAAGACGTTTAAATGAGTACCTTCCGAACGGTGTTATGAATGTGGTCAATCTGCTGCTTTCCGGGTGTAAAGGTATCTGCCAAAAACCAGAGGCAGCATCCAAAGACGAGAAGACTGTAGCACCACTTAGCTTTGCAATTATCTCTTCTGTGGTTGGAAGAACATATCTTTCTCTTTTTACAGCCTCATTCAACTTTTTTAAATCCACACAAATTCGTACCTTTCCATTCGGTTTTGGTACTGGCACCATGGGTGCACACCAGTCTGTAGGGTCTGTCACTGGCTCTATGACCCCATTTCCTTCCATGCGCTGCAACTCTTCTTTTACTTTTTGTATAAGAGGCAATGGAACTCTGCGTGCTGTGTGTACTGCATATGGTTGAGCATTTTCCTTAAGCTGAATCTTAACAGGTTCTGTTTTAAGGGTTCCATGCTCTCCGAATGCATTGTTTATTTCCTCAATGCGTTTCACTAGCCCCATTGAGGATGCAGTCGATCGGCTTAGCAGATTGTTCACATTTTGTCCATGGATGACATATACAGGGAATGTATACACATTTTCCTTATATGTAGTACTGACTTGAAATTTCCCCATGCACTCTAGTTGACCTCCAGGACTGCACAATGTAACATTTGACTGCTCCAGAATTCTTCTGGGATCAAGCATGTTAAATGTTTCTTCACACATGATGTTTGCATCTGCACCAGTATCAATTTTAAATTTAACTGGTGTCTTTCCTATGGAAATTTGCACTGACCATTGCTCATCATTTCTTTGTGAATTTGTAACAGCACCCAGGAAATATTGTGTTTGTGCAACAGTCTCTGTCACTTCTCTGACTGATTTGCTGTGACACATCCTTTCCCAGTGACCCACTTTTTTACATTTATTGCATGCCGATCTTATTGCTGGGCAATTTTCTTTTTGTTTGTGTTTGATTTTTCCACATCGTCCACATTTTGATTCTCCATGCTCTTTGCCTTTTCTTTTAGGTGTCCATTTACTTTCTGTTCTGTCTGCTGCTGTTTTCCTCTGCGCCACCTCTTGAACTGCTGCGCACGCCTCCCCTTGCTGGTGAACTTGAAGCGCAACCTCTTCAGACTGGCGCACACTTTGTATAGTTTGAGCTAACGTGAGATCTGACATTAACTGTAATCTGCGCGACAGTTCTTTATCAAGTATGCCCACAACTATCCGATCTCGGATGTGTTCTTCTCTGTGTTCCCCAAACGCACAGTGTTCTGATAAATCATAGAGAGTTCTAATAAAGGTTTCCGCCTTTTCCCCGGGACGCTGTATTCTTTGGTAAAAGCAGGCTCGTTCGTGAATCACGTTTCTCTTGGGAAAGAAATAATCGTCGTATTTTCCTAACACAACGTCAAATTTCTTCTTGTCATCTTCCTCATTAAAGATGAATGATTTAAATATGTGTTCAGCTTCATTTCCCATGGCGTAGATTAACGAACTAACCTGGACTTCTCCATCTTCTTTATCCAGTTTGGTAGCACTCCGAAAACGCTGAAAACGTTGTTTCCAGTCAACCCATTAATTTGGACGATCAAATGGAAAACACTCCGGAGGATTAAATTTAGCCATTCTTCCGAGGCTATGTGCTCGTCAAGCACTTCTGACACCATGTAATATTTTAATGAACACACTTGACTTTACAGAGCAACAGGATCACCTTTATTCTGCTGAAAGCATGTGAAGAACTCGCAAAGCATCACGGGTCGCATTAACCCCTTACCTCTCAATGTCATACATAGTTCTTAAAGCTATACATACATTACAGTGTGTTTATGGTTTTGTTGTATGCTACTTTATAGAACAGTATACTACTTCATCATAACATGCTTGGCCTAATGAGGATCTTTTGTTTCTTCATGTCATTGGTGTTTACAGTGTACCTGTTACTCCTCTCAGCAGATTATTTCACTTCAGAACATTGTATTGATTGAAATGTAGATTCGCCCAAAGAGCGAAGACCTTTAGATTAGGTCAACAGTGTTTACATGGTGTACCCAAACATCTACTATTATGAAAGCCGTGTTTGCCATTTGATGTAAATGCTTCATACTGACATGTGTTTACGGCATTTTGAATGCAGTGTTACATTTTGAAGGAGATGTGAGGCATTCTGTATTTTGTGTGTGCAGTTTTGAGAATTGTAGAGTTTTGAAAAAAGGTGACACTGTTTTGAAAACGTGTGGAACGTTGGAAAACAACTATAATTTAGTGTTTGCTGCATTAACTGCCTTTATGATTTATACATTGTTATAATAATAATAGACGGAGAAGAATAGGAATAAAACATTTTAATGACAAATACACAATAACACACTCAAAAGAGAAAGAGAGAGCACTGCTGCCACCTGCAGACTTGAGGGCTTTTGTGTACACGTTATGACAGTAAGATTCTTTCACTTTCGTTATGACGACATAGCTGTTACTTTAAAACACCCCCTTTCACAGAACAGCTTACTCTATATAATACACTCTTATGAACAGGCCTATACCAATAAGGTATTTGGACTGAATGACAGCGACTTTGCTATCTATTCTCAGGACGACACAGACAGTTTCATTCATACAAGTTTTATTTGTTTATTCATTTCATTTTGAGAAAAGTTAATGTATTTAAAAAAAAAGACTTTTTGGCATGTGTAAAATAACAAGGCAATAAGAAGATTCTTGTTGAAAAAACAATGGCTGTACACTGGCTGATGTTTGTACTTGTGTACACATTTTATTACTTTATGTTCTGTAACAAACACGACTAATAGCTTGCTCGCATGCACCTTTTCTGGCACACCTGTTCATGACTAGAACAGTTCATTGCACTCTCAGGTTGTTGCTCTTATAACCACGTTCCTGTTTGCACAAGCAATGATTTAATGTGGAACTGATTAACCAGATGTTACGATTTTTGTTTTGTTTTATGACTTCAGCACTCAGTAAATCAATGCTTATTCTTTTTCCTCACATTTACAAATGTTTGCAGTGATTGATGTGATATAGAATAGTTCATCAGCAGGCTTGAGGCACCACAAATTGGGCACCATGGTTCATAAAGTGCTGACAAAACTTAAAACATACACTGAAACAGGGAGAAATTTTTTTAGGCTTACATGAATGGAGTTTAACTTACTAAATGCTGACCATTGATGGCAAAATGTATTGAATGGCAGAACTGTGATGGCAAATTGTGGCCTATGGTTTGTGGAATCTGAGAGTAGCAGTGCATAACCGGGATCTGCTCTTCATTTATCAAGGCTCTTCAGTCAAGACAAGACCAAGGCACCAACACTTAACACATTCAAAGATATTCTTTGAACAAGCTCAGAGATTTGTGACATGCTTCAGTCACTAAATTGTACTGATCTGAATCACTTGAATCAGTTTGTCATTTTAGAAACAGTTACGCGGAGGATGAGCACTGACCACAGAACAGCACATGAACTCTGAGATGCTCATTTCGCATAGGCCCAGATCTTATCCTTAAATCAGGCAAATCTTTAGCCTAAGATTAGCGAGGATTTGCCCCCCGGTGGGTTTCTGCGGCCGGAGGGAACCCCAGCGGCAGGCTCCTCAGTTGTAGACAGGGAAGAAGGAGCTGCAGTCTCATTCTGCTCCTGAACAGGTTCAGGTTCTTCTGTGCTATCTGTGAACAGCAAAATAAAAAAAAAAAGTGGAATAATTATCATATTATTGTATACAACTTTATTAAAACATTTGGACAAATTAAAACACTGTAAAGTGGATTAAAATTTTATGAGAACCCAAAAGCTTCAGTCCTCACATTCTTTACACTCTCAGATATTTTTACATTATATAGAGGAAGACGCCAAGACTGAACCGTTGAAAGCATTTGATGCACATTTACATATAGAAACAGAATTTTTTTTTTCAAACTTTTCTATTAGAATCATTTAAAAACTTTCAAGCTATACAATAAATTGGGACAAAAATGAGTTAATGGCCTATCTGAGATGATACAGTATATAAGTAGTGCAACCTGCTTTCATTCTATTCTAGTCCGTGTTAATGGACCAACAATAATATATTATTAGAAGATGTTGATATACAGTGTATCCAGAAAGTATTCAAAGTGCTTCACTTTTTCCACATCTTTTATGTTACAGCCTTATTCCAAAAAGTGATTCAACTAATTTATTTTCTCAAAATTCTACCCACAATACCCCATAATGACAAAGTGAAAATATTTTTGAAATTGTTTAAAAATTGTTTCAAATTTATTAAAAACAAAAACCCTGAAACATCACATGTACATACGTATTCAGACCCTTAGCTGTGAAGCTTTAAATTCTGTTTCCACTGATCATTCTTGAGATGTTTCAGCAGCTTAATTAGAGTTCACCTGTGGTAAATTTAGTTTATTGGACATGATTTGAAATGACAAACACCTGTCTATATAAGGTCCCAGGGTTGACAGTGCATGTAAAATCACAAACCAAGCATGAAGACAAAGGAATCGTCTGTAGACCTCCGAGACAGAATTGTCTGGAGGCACAAGGCTGGGGAAAGTTACAGAAACATT
Source organism: Danio aesculapii (assembly GCF_903798145.1). Lineage (NCBI taxonomy): Eukaryota > Metazoa > Chordata > Actinopteri > Cypriniformes > Danionidae > Danio > Danio aesculapii. The sequence continues at coordinate 25,928,937 of NC_079440.1, read as the reverse complement.
TTTACTGCTCTGAAAGTTCCAATGAGCACAGTGGCCTCATCCGTAAGTAAGATGTTTGGAACCACCAGGACTCTTCTAGACTCATCTAAGCTGAGTGATGGGGGGAGAATTGCCTTAGTCAAGGAGGTGATCAATAACCCGATGGTCACTCTGTCTGAGCTCCAGCGTTCTTCTGTGGAGAGAATCCACATCTGTGCAGCAATCCACCAATCAGGCCAGTATGGTAGAGTGGCCAGATGGAAGCCACTCCACGCCTGGAATTTGCCAAAAGGCATCTAAAGACTGTCAGACCATAAGAAACAAAATTCTCTGGTCTGATGAGACTAAAATGGTGGTGGCAGCATCATGCTGTGGGGATGTTTTTCAGCAGCAGGAACTGGAGGACTAATCAGGATAGAGGGAAAGATGAATGCTCAATGTACAGAGACATCCTGAATGAAAACCTGCTTCAGAGTGCTCTTGACTTCCGACTGGAGCGACGGTTCACCTTCCAGCAGGATAATGACCCAAAGCACACCGCCAAAATATTGATATAGTGGCTCCACAACAACTCGGTGAATGTCCTTGAGTGGCCCAGTCAGAGCCCAGACCTTAATCCTATTGAACATTTCTGGAGAGATCTGAAAATGGCTGTACACCGTCGTTTCGCATCAAACCTGATAGATCTTGAGAGGTACTGCAAAGAGGAATGGGCAAAAATTCACAAAGACAGGTGTGCCAAACTTGTGGCATCATATTCAAAAACACTTGAGGCTGTAATTGCTGCCAAAGGTGCATCAACAAAATATTGAGCAAAGGCTGTGAATACTTATGTACGTGTGATTTTTCAGGTTTTTTATTTGTAATAAATTTGCAACAATTTCAAAAAATCATTTTTCACATTGTCATTATGGGGTATTGTGTTTAGAATTTTGAGGAAATAAATTAATTGAATCCATTTTGGAATACGGATGTAACATAAAAAATTTGGAAAAAGTGAAGCGCTATCAATACTTTCCGGATACACTGTATACTGGCTTTATGATAAACATAAATGATTACTTAATAAATCGTCTTCATATAATAATAATAATAATTATTATTATTCGTCACAATTATATTATGGGCTCACTAACACTATACAGATTTGGGGGAATAGGGGATTCCCCCACTGCACAGCACGCACTAGCTTTTAGGTGGAGAGAAGACATGATGAAGCCTTTAGACATTTTTCACATGATATCATGCGGCATCCAGTTTGACTCAAGGCAGGGTATCAGTACTTCCAACAATTGAGAATTCAGCCAGTCACCTGTATATTTACTACAGATATGGTTAGATGATAAGTATGGCTGTTTTCTGTTGCCTGTATTCAAGGCGAGACATCTGGCATCTCAAATAAAGTTACTATGCAGTAAGATTTTCGCTTGAACTGAGAAAATGGCACTTTAAAAGGAGCGCTGTACTTCTATTGCTTTGTGTTGCTGTCTTTACTCCAGAGGAAGGTGGTATGTACTTGTCAGCATTCGTCAAATAAAAATTTCACACTTTTACAGGGTGCTGCACATTATTCAAAGTCAAATTTAAGGATTTGAGACCTTTTTTGAGCACGGAAGAACAAGTAATAAATAAAAGTGTGTGGGGATGCCCAATACTAGTGTTTTTGTGCTGGTACTGTGATTGTTTTACAGCCTGCTGTGGACAGCTCACTCACAAACACATTCATATTCCTCACGCTCTATGTACTGGTGGGTTCTCTGGCATTTTTATCTATAAATTTGACATTTTTATAATTTTATAAATATAAAATATTTAAGTCTGTTTAACATTCAAATGAAATTAAATAGAATAAAATAGTGTATGTGACTCTTACTAATCAACAAAATCTTCCTATGCAGTGCAGAGATGGGGCCAGAAGTGTCATTAGAAAGTGGAATTAATGTATTTGCCATGTATTTACAATTGCAAAAATCCAAAAAAACACCAAGAAGACTTTATTATTTTAATTTGGTTTTAGATTTAAATTATTTTTAACAAATTAAAAGGTAATACAAATAATCAAATTAAAACCACGCAGTAGGTGGCTTCAGGACATGGTCAGAACAAAAAGAAGAAGAAAGCATGTGAGAATGGATTAGAGAATAATTAATGAATCGAGTTGCATTTATAGTTTATATACCTACCAGGTGGACTAATATGAGAAGATTTAATAAAGAACTTGTTCTGGAACATTTACATATAATAGATCATATAAAAGGTTATATGCATAGCAGCATCAAAGTAAAAATAAATTCATTAATTAAGGAAACAACAAATTGAGTAAGTGAAAAGGTTGCAAATCTATACTTCCCTTTATAAACAATAGATTCCTCCTATTGTTAAAAACTTGAGATAACAATCATTTTCAAAGTCAGAAAGCAGCTCAATATTGAAAGAGAAACATTTGGACACAATCCCAATCATTTCATAGCCTTAAATTACAATGTGCAATGTTAATGTTATTTTCAGTTTGTTGTGAATTATCCCATTCAAAGGTAAAACTGAACTATAAATACAGGCCTGTAGCCATTTTTTAAATACAAATTTATTATATCATAAATCATTAGAATAATTAATTAATATATATATAAAAATATATATATAAAAATGTGTAATGTGTAATTATTATGACAATTAATCCAGCAAAAAAAAATGTGTTAAAGAGCCCATATTATGGGTTTTTGAAAACGCCCTTCCATGTAGTGTGTAACACAGTGAAGTGAAATATCCAGCTAAGGCTTAAATCTGTAAGTGCACAGTGTTTAAAACTATTGATTCATCTATAAAAGAGTCGACTCATAGTGCTTCAAACGAGTCATCTTGATAACGAGTCATTAGGTGTTTCGTGATGACGCGGCTACCAAACACAGGTAGTTGCGCGCGCAAACCCGGGAGATTTGAAACCTGCGGCCCCGCCCACTAACACAGAAAAAAAAGCCACACACAAAAGACTGTCAGAACATGGATCAGTGCATCATGGATCGTTTTTTTTCCTCCATTACACAAGTGTAAGTACGTGCGATTAAAATTGTTGCCTCGTTTACTCTAGCTTGCAAATTATGTATTTAGTTGTGTTTTGTTACTTGTAACCGCGTGTACTGTATCAGGTTAACTCTTTATATTCTCACATCGCGTGTAAAGCCACGTTGAAAATGAGACGCGTGCCGCTTTGTTTACGGATCGTCAGATGTTCCTACACGCATGCAATGGTCAAATTTCAAAATAGTTCAGCTATTCTGGATATAACTGTGGTCACGGATATAACGGAGGACGCAGGTGGACCACCCGCGTCCTCAGCATTTATATCTGTGCATAGGGCAGCAGAATAGAGAGGGCGGCGTCCGAGACACCTCCCTCACCACCCGCGTCCTCAGTTATATCCGCGACCACTTTGGTCTTCAATTTCATTTCACTTTCGTTTTCGCATTCGGGTTGAGGGTGGCATGATCGTCCTTTGCCTAGAGCAGCAGTTTAGCTTGCTCCGGCCCTGTGTGTGTGTGTGTGTGTGTCGGTTCCTCCTCTGAGGCGGAGGAGGGCAATGTATGTGTGTGTGTGTGTAAAGAGCAGGTAGACTGTGACAGGCTAGGAGATCTCCTCTCCAGTTCTTAGAGATTTTGCTCAATAAAATAGTTAGTCGTCTGTATTTTCAAGTCCATTGTCTGTATTCACATTCACTCACTGGCAGCCAAAATCCACGCCTTACACTATAAAGCGTGTATGCACTGTGAATACTTTTATATTGTTGATTAGCAGCTGGGCATTTCTCTCTGTCTCGTGCTGAAAGCTGTCATTGTCAACCAATAGCAGCAGGCTGTCATCGGTCCAATCAGCGCAGATTAGCTTCGCGCTAAGGAGGGGTTTGGGAACAAATGAATCACTGAACGATTCATATGGGAGTCGCTGGGATAATTAGGTAAAAATAGTGAATAGTGTTTAGTGAATTCATTGTGTAAAGGGTCCATTATTAGATACATTAGGCCATGATGGACAGGATGTTGGCAACACACCCCTAGTCTTTTCAAAGGAGATTCTGGGATTTTAATGGCCCCAGAAGGACCTTAGTTAAAGTCTTTTTTGAAGAATAGTACTCAATGACACCCCCTGCTGGTCACACTAGAACTTCTTTCAGCAGCAAACTAGTTTTCCCATGCCAGCTAGCCAGCTAGGTACTAACCATACACAACTCTGCTGACTTCGGCGGGTGACCATGTGAAAGCTGCAGAAAGCTAGCTGCTGCCTACAACATACATTGTTAACACAGTATAAAATATTGTAGGTTCCAACATGTTTAAAGCAATAAATAGTATTAAAGATTTAAAAGTTTTAAAACATTTAAAGCAATTTTCTTGTTGTTTTTTTGTTCTGTTGCAGTGGATATCAAAATTTGTGAAATGTTTATAAACAATTGTTTGATTTCTGTTTTCATTGATAATTTAAAGCTAGTTTAGAAGTGGCTATACCATGTTAGTGAAACATTGTTTTGAGAAATACCCAGTTTATAATCATTTATAAACATGGTGTACACATGAAACAGGGGTGAGTACAGTACAATTCCTAAAAAAATAATAAAAATGTTTTCTGGCATACATTCACTTTTAGGAAGGATTATATGCAGAGTTTTATAAATGAGAGCCCTGGAGACTTTATCAAGAACTCACATGCACGTGCACGCACATGAGCACACACATATATACAAAGGTTGGACAATGAAACTGAAACACCTGGTTTTAGACAACAATAATTCATTAGTATGCTGTAGGGCCTCCTTTTGCAGCCAAATGCAGCATCAACTGGTTATGGGAATGACAGATTCTAGGCTTGCACAGTAGCTAGAGGGATTTTGAGCCATTCTTCTTGCAGAATAGTGGTCAGGTCACTACGTGATGCTGGTAGAGAAAAACATTTCCTGACTTGCTTCTCTAAACACCTCAAAGTGGCTGAATAATATTTAGATCTCGTGACTGTGCAGGCCATGAGAGATGTTCAACTTCACTTTCATGTTCATCAAACTACTCTGTCACCAGTCTTGCTATTTGTATTGGTGCATTATCATGCTGATACAATGCACTGCCTTCAAGATACAATGTTTGAACTATTGGGTGCACGTGGTCCTTCGGAATGGTTCGGTAGTCCTTGGCAGTGACACATCGATCTAGCAGTCTAGGTGGTACACTTCTTTGAGGATTCTCCACACTGTTACTCTCCCAGATGTGGAAAAGACAGTGAAGGTAGACTCGTCAGAGAACAATACATGTTTCAGGTTGTCCACAGCCTAAGATTTTCACAGCTGGCACCACTGAAAGCAACATTTGGAATTGGCTTGAGTGACCAAAGGTTACACCAGGTTACTGGGTTACATGTTACTGGGCTACAGCAGCCCAGCCATGTATATTGACCCTGTGGAGCTCTTGAAGAATAGTTTTGGTGGAAACAGGAGATTTGAGGTGGACATTTGATTCTGCAGTGATTTTACGTTTTTTGGATACAACACAGTTAGCACCCGGACATCCCTCTCAGACAGCTTCCTTTTGCATCTACAGTTACTCCTGTTGGATGTGGTTTGTCCTGGGTTTGTCTGGATACTGTGGCTCTTGATTCATCACAAAGATTTGCTGTCACAGATGCACCAGCAAGACACGCACTAACAATTTGTCCTCTTTTAAACTCTGATATATCACCACATTGAGTGCACTGCAATATTTTAAGCAAAACTGTGCTATTACTCTGCTAATCAAACCTTCACATGCTGCTCTTACTTGTGGAATTTGCAATCAATGAAGATCAGCCACCAGGCTGGTCAAATTTAGCCATGAAACCTCCAATACTAAATTTGTCAGTGTTTCAGTTTCCCTGTATACTGTATATATAGCATGAGTTACACATAAGAGTTAATGAAACACTTACCGACACTGATTGGGCCTTCATCACCATTCTGTGCAGAAATAAAAGCATATGCCCAACAATAGATTTTAGAAAGAGCATTTAAAATTGAGCAATCAGTTTGAATGTGTAATGTCTATTCAAGTTCAAAGTTGTTTTGAGTCAATAATGCCTGAAGCCACTTCTGCGTCTTACCACAGGTACATTATTGTCAACTGTGCTGTTACTGTGGATGACTGGTTGAGCAGTACACCTTCTGAGAGGGGCAGATGGTTCTCCGCACAACACACCTGTAGGTTTCCCACCTTTAAAACAAATGAGAACTTTAAAAGCGTCTATGACATTTGTGTATAAATACCCATACAATACTTGTAGTTAACAAATACTGAATCAAAAAGTTGTTTCTGTAAACACACTAATAGCAAAGACATTGCTACACAAAAACTACAATCATCAGCACATTTAGAACTATGAAAGGTTGGTAAATTAAAGGAGTAGTTCACTTTGTTCACTACTAATTTACATTGTATTTTTTTCCTACTATGGAAGTCAATAGTGGCCATCAACTGTGTACAACTGATGAAAACAGCTCATACAGGTTTGGTACAGGTGGAGGATGAGTGAACTATTATATTCACATATTGTATTAGTTATGTGGCTGGATGGTGGCTCAGTGGGTAGCACATTCGCCTCACAGCAAGAAGATTGCTGGTTCGAGCCTCGGCTGGGTGAGTTGGCATTTCTGTATGTAGTTTGCATGTTCTCCCTGTGTTTCTTCCGGGTGCTCCGATTTCCCCCACAAGTCCAAAGACATTTAGCACAGGTGAATTGGGTAAGCTAATTGTCCACAGTGTGTGTGGGTGTTTCCCAGTGAAGGGCATCCGCTGCGTAAAAAAACATATGCTAGATAAGTTGGCGGTTTATTCCGCTGTGGCGACCCCAGATTAATAAATGGACTAAGCCAAAAAGAAAATAAATGTAGTTATTTTAGGTGTGATTAAGTGGAACCCAAACACATTCCACAAGTGATTCTCATCAAAGTGAATCATGCTAAGTTACCTTGCGAGAACTAGCAGTTTATCTCTGAAAATAATTAAATTTAAAAAAGACTTACCTATACACTATTATTTAAATATGTCTTCTTTTGTCTAAAGTTTAGTCATCTTTAAAGGCAAGTGGATGATTTTATCTAGAAGTATTATACTGAAAAAGTGACAAAGCTTAAATAAACTAGCACCTGGTGGATTGTTCCTCCGATGGGCATGAGGGTCCTCAGGTTCAGCAAATATACTAGATGCCATTTTATTTTTTTTCACAGGTTTCTCTTCATCTGTGCCAAAGCAAATATTTGAACCTCCACCAGGTGGACGCAGCACTCTAAAATGGACAACAAATACAGATTAACATGACAAAAATCTAAAAATCACTCTCTTATATTCACTTATGCTCTTGTTTCCTGTTCATGTCTTCTCAGATTTAATTTCTGACTTCTAAAGAAACAATATTCATGTCTTCCTAAGAAGGGACATGCTTTCTCACTGAAATCCACCACAACATGAAAACATAGATATTATAGATTGAATTAAAGACAGTTTTAAATTGTTTTGCTTCAATTGTTCCAAAACAGGGAGTAAAACCAGCATTGCAATATCTTCTTTATTTGGTTTACTTTCAAAAGGTAATACTTTTGAACAGACCAAAAAATGCCACATGCAGATAAATTATCATCTCATTGGTCAGAGTGCATCTGTTTCAGCAACTTTATATAATTTTATATCATGTCAGATTTGTGTCTCATTCTGCTGTTGTTATATTATTCTTTTTTTGGCATTGTACTTACATGCTTTGGACAACTGTTCAGTAAAATGTTCTGTCTATCAATGGCTCCAGGTTT